>NC_142933.1:49449338-49466838 GCF_046866305.1 Octopus bimaculoides | reverse complement strand
TATACGTTACATATCTTGGTCGTGTTCCAAGGCCACAGTGGGAAGGGATCGAGTCTGTACTTTTAGAATAAAAGGTAGTCATACTCAATAATGAATGTTCAAGTATCGAGGAAGGATCATTGCGAAATATGTGTCAGCTCCATCCGTTCTGAGTTCGAGCTCCGTCCTCTATCACCGAAAATAAATAAATAATACTAGCCCTTTGAGGTTCGGCGATAGTAGTCACAGTGTTATGAAGTTCTAAAATTGCCGAGTATTTCAGCTGAATTCTCTTTATGCTAATCTACCAGCTTGCAGGAGCGAAAGGAAAAGTAACTTTAGCTGCTGCGTACACCAAAATTTGGTACAAAGCCAGCAGTCTTTAGGGGAGGTGTAAGTAGATTACATATAATATGTATTCTCTGTATATTATATGATATGTGTGAATGTATGTGTGTGTGTGTGTGTGTGTGTGTGTGTGTGTGTGTGTGTGTTTTTCTGGGAGAAGTTTTTATGTAGAGTGCGTATGTGTGAGTGTTTTGTGTAACAATCAGATCTTCGTATTAAATCAATACATATTACACATATATGTCAAAACTGTATTGTTAAATGAATGACGAAAGAGATGATCGTGCAGAAGTCTAAGAATCAACGGAGAAGTAATTGTTTCGACCTATTCAGCTCTTATTCCCTGCCCACACTTTGCCTCTATATATTAAAAAAAAAAAAAACAGTATATGCGATTAAGAAATCTGAATCATACTAGCCGTACATCCATGTAATTTGAGGGAATTTGAGTTACTATAAGCACTAGGGAGAAGTGATTATAACATCAGTTTTTCTTTGGGTAGTTCCCTCAGTGTGTGTGTGTGTGTGTGTGTGTGTGTGTGTGTGTGTGTGTGTGTGTGTGTGTGTGTGTTTCTTTTTTCTTCCTGTATGAGATCTAAAGATCAAACGAACATTCCTTGCAGTCCACGATCTGACAGATTTCTTTAGTTAATATCGACTGGCTGACTCTAAACACCAACGGATAGGAAGCGGGCATTGTTCGTGGAAAACACCTCTGTAATGGATAACAATAACGAGGAATAATAACATGCAAGGGAGAAGTTGATGAAGACAGTAACGCCTTCGTCAACATAATAATAATGACGCAGCCTGTATAGAGGGAGATGATGATGGTGATGATAATGATGTTGTTATTGAAAATCACGATGATTATGATGAGTGCGTCGACGATGACGACGACGATGACGATGATAAGGATGACTGGATTATTGTGTCTGAAAATGCAAACGTAACCTTTTAGCTCACTGAGAACGCTTCGCCATATGGTTGACCGCTTAAAAACCGTCGACTTTTGTGCTAAACAACTCATCCAGAGAACGGCATTTGTTAAGATCGCAAAAATTCTAACACGCAGTCTCAACTATGGTGGCCAAAGTCACACAGAAAATAAACAAAGAACTATTATTCTCAAACACTACAGGAAGAATGTGGAAAATCAGTGATGTGTAAACAACGGTTGGAAAGGAAATACTGTTTCAATACCCTACTGTGTTATGGATTCAGAATTTTGTTAACGGCCATTTATCACAGACATATTTAAACAACAGCATTTATAGCATCGGATGAATATATTTCGTAAGGCAGAGAGAAAAAAAAATAAAAGCGTAGAAACAACAATAGTCATAGAGTTGATGACATAGTTATGACATTAAGACTATCATTGAGTTTTAAAAAGCGGTAAAGAATAACTTTTAACATTTGAAACACGAACTAGATGTGAGTGAGGATAGTGAGAGATCGTGTATTATCAGACGATTTTAGTTAAATAGTAAATAATTTTGACATGGAAAGGAAGTGATTCTTTCTAAGTTAAAACAACGATATTTTCTTTTTCTTTTTTATTTTTTGGTGGCGGGATGGGGGTTGCTTCGACACCAACCAATACTTTATTTTATTGATCCGGTGATTGAAAGTCAAATTTAACCTCTGTGGGATTTGAACTTGGATGGTTAAAGAGCCGTAACAAATACCGGAAGTCATTTGTTCGACGGTCTTACGACTGTACCAGCTCGCCTCTTTGATATTTAAAAATTAATACTGGCCAATTTTCCTAACATTATTAAGGATCACAAGGAAGGCAGCTAGCTGGCAGAATCGTTAGCGTACCGTGCGAAGTGCTTAGCGGTATTTCGTCTGTCTTTACGTTCTGAGTTCAAATTCCGCTGAGGTCGACTTTGCCTTTCATTCTTTCGGTGTCGTTAAATTAAGTACCATGGCTGGACACAATATCAACAACACAAGCGAAGAACAGAACGAAAACAACAGCTCAACAGGTAAACAAATTCTTTCTAGCTGTAGTTATAGAAGAAACCGTCTCTATTCAGATTACAAGTTCAGGTTTATGTAACACACTGCCTAAATACCGATCTTGAGAAATTAGGCTTCTCAAAACCAGAAAGAACAAAGCTAATTCGAAGACTACATATCTAATCCATCACTGGAATTGTAAAAATTTGTAAAACTTTCGACAAGTTTATCATTTAAATATATATGAGCATGTCTAGATATGTAACTATATGCACGAGAATACATACATAAAACATACAAATCTGCCCATACATAGATACATACATACATACATACAAACAAAAATACCCTGTTGTTGATGTTGAAATACCAATAATGACACACACATACATGCATACATATATATTTATTAGAAAGAAACATCCAAAACGTTTCACGCAGTAGTATCGGAACATGTTCGTCGGGGAGCGAGATAATCCATTAGATTCACCTCTCTAAAGTTAACAAAATAAAGTAACATTCATGTAATATGGCCGTTGTAATTGACTTACCTCCTAGGCGCAGGAGTGGCTGTGTGGTAAGCAGCTTGCTTACCAACCACATGGTTCCGGGTGTCTTCTACTATAGCCTCGGGCCGACCAAAGCCTTGTGAGTGGATTTGGTAGACGGAAACTTAAAGAAGCCTGTCGTATATATGTATATATATATATATATATGTATATATATATATATATATATATATATATATATATATATGTATGTATGTGTGTGCATATGTTTGTGTGTTTGTGTTTGTCCCCCCAACATCACTTGACAACCGATGGTGGTATGTTTACGTCCCCGTAACCTAGCGGTTCGGCAAAAGAAACCGATAGAATAAGTACTAGGCTTACAAAGAATAAGTCCTGGGGTCGATTTGCTCGACTAAAAAAGGTGGTGCTCCAGCATGGCCGCAGTCAAATGACTGAAACAAGTAAAAGACTAAAATAGTACTCTAAATATGCAGGCCTTGTGCCTAAAGTAGAAGTGATTTTTATAGTAGTAGTATTAGTTGTTGTAGTGATGTTGCTGTTAGTGGTGGTGGTGGTGGTGGTGGTTGTGGTAGTAGTAGCAGTAGTATTTTTTAGACAGTCCCAAGGCAATATAATGCGACACATTTTTAGGTAAGGATGTGTACACAAATTATATTAGACGTTGCGATGAAGTTATTGCAGGGTTAAACGTTTAATTCCATGATTGTGTAAGCCTGTATAATTTGATAACTGGATTACAAGCATCTGGCTGCACTTTCAAAACACATGGCAGATAATTGATATCATAAGAACATTGATTATTAAATGGATTCGCTGATTGATAATGAAATTTAATGAATTAATCATAATGGTTCTGTCGGAAAAGAAATGAAACCTCGACAATAAATGAATGATTTACTGGTTTTATAGTGCTATTTTATCTAATACTATTAACTTCCCTTCTAGACCGCCAATATCTCTAAAGTAATCTTCATGTTTTCTCTTCACGCTGCCTCCCCTCTAACATTACTCGTTGATAATTCTCTCTCTCTTTCTCTTGTTTTGACACATACAAAAGCATATAGACACACACACACATACATACATACATACATACACATTTCTGTTCTTTTCTGGGCATATACATATTTTTCTTCCTATCTATGCAGCTCGTTTCTACTCCACTTCCTTTTTCCTCTATGAGTGAGTGCAAGTGGATAAGTCAATCTATGTGCGTGTGTAGTATATGTGTAGTTATTTCGTTGTTTACGTGTCTCTGTAGTCTAAGGAGTCCGCTCATAAGACATGTTTCCAGGTTCGATCGCTCAGTGGAGCACTTTCAGTAACTGTTTTTGAACACGAATGTAGTGTAGAAGCTCCCTCTTGCTTGCTGGCTCTCTCAATCTCTCTTTCTAGCTCTCCTCTCTCTCTCTCTCTTTCACATTTTCTATACATATATGTATGTGTGTTTGTGTGTTTGTGTGTATGTGTATGAGTGTGTGTGTGTGTGTGTGTGTGTGTGTGTGTGTGTGTGTGTGTGTGTGTGTGTGTGTGTGTGTGTGTGTGTGTGTGCGTCTGTGTGTGTGTCTGTGTGTGTCTATGTGAGTGTCTGTGTGCGTGTGTGTGCTATTAACAGATCGGGTTAGGTGCACCAGCAGCAGATCAAAAATGCATATGTTTAAAATGTTTCATGTTCTGAAACATTTGACATTTGTTTGAATCGAAATTTCTAAATATTCCGATTTTTCGAAATATGGGGAGAACTGGTCAATTGCGAAAGGTAAAAAAAGAATATTTTGTAAGTATTCTAAATCCGATACTAAATCGCAGATGGTTAACAACGGTATTAAATACTATTAGGGAACCCTAGAAGATAACATAATAGTTTTTATTACTGCTAGCATATTACCTTATACCAGGTGTGTTTGAAAAGCGGAAAACAGCGAAAGCCGCTTAGCTAGCCCAAAACCTTCCTTCCATAAACGTAGCGCCCATCTCTTTTTGGAAGATATTTTCTGTCTGGTTAACCATTTTAACTTGATAAAATCTTACTTCAAATATTATGATTGTACATATATACATATACATAGTTATATATAAATATATATATATATATATATATATATATATATATATATATATATATATATATATATATATATATATATATATATATATACATACATATATATTTATATAAGTGTATGTGTGTGTGCGTGTGTGTGCGCGCGAGTGTATGTGTGTGTAAATGCATATAAAATATTTTCATTTCAATATGATGGAAAGGTACTTGTGCATGAAAGAAATACTTGCAGATGTTAGAGCTGAATTTTTAATGTTACATTAAGCCGTAGTGTTTTGCTTACTTCAATTCAACAATAATAAAAGTAGCAAGGGTGATAATGCATAAAGTTTGAAATTGGTATAATGTATGCAAATGGCAAAACATATTTAATAATAAAAAAAAAGAAAACAAATAATATTACTGATATTTTAAAACTTTATTTCTTTATTTCTACAGTAATTTCAATAGCAAACATGGAGGTTTGCAGCCACATAATTATTTGTAACAGCAATTATAATAATATAACATAATTATTAATAATCAATAACAATTATTATATAACATAATTATTATATAATTCACAATGGTTATTATCATCACTTATTATGAATGATAATAATGGAGGTTTATAATTACGTGAGAATCATTTGGTCAGGAATGTTTTGAAATATAAAATCTCTATCTTCGTTGCAGTCGATACATATGTCACAGTAATGTTCGTAAGAGAATCATAGACAAGGCCGGTACATTTAGCGTACACATCCAGACGGTGATTTTATATTGACAATATATGTGTAGTAATACGACGTATCTGTTTTAGATACAGTAGCCAAATAGGTGACTGAGTGAAAGTTAACTCTGGAGTATTCGAATAGTTAACATGTAATGTGCATATACAATTATAATTGAAAATTAGTTATATAAATACAAATTCTCTCGCTCTATCTCTTTATCTCTCTCTCTCTCTCTCTCTCTCTCTCTCTCTCTCTCTCTATCTATCTATCTCTCTCTCTCTCTCTCACACACACACATACACACACACACGCATACACATACACAAATATACACATAAACACACACACACATAAATATTGTTATTGAAACGGCTGTAGAAGTGAAGAAATAAGGTTTGAGATGTAAAAGATATTGTTTGCTTCCTATTTTTATATATATATATACATATTTATATTTATATAGACATTCATGAACATGCGTAAAATATACTTTTTTATGCAAAGATAAGTATGCTGTTACATTCAGGCACATATTCATTTTCATATATGTCCATTTGTTTATAAACCCTTTCATATACACTTTAACACTTCTTTGTTATACATCCTTACATGCATATCTATATCGAAACGGACACGCATAACCAAATCCGCTCGCGAATATGTACACACGCATATTCAGTCAATCATATACATATATGCACACATTCATTCACCAATATTTCTATGAAAATGATATTTCATTGAGTTGCATCGTTTTTCTAAGCTGGAATTAGAATTGGTTTGAACGATAGGTAGAGAAATATTCAGCTAACAATAGGAAAATAACTCACTTGCTTACATGCATATTGTTTTCTTCATTCCTGGAAATTTTCCTAATTATCGACGAAGGGAATCATGTTTTCCTAATTAGTAAAGAATTTTGTTTGTATAAAATCTTGATAACCACCGGAGGGTGATTTAAAAAATAGTAGTTGTGAATCGGATGCCAGAATGTCATCTTCCGCCATTATTGATCAGTGAAGTGGTTTTTATCTCAGATGCGTTCATGAGAAGATGCACAAAAAAATAAAATTGTAACTTGATGTAATTGAATTGGTATAATTGAAGTGAATGTTATTGTTTAAAATCGCGTAACTTTCAGCATGTCTATTGGATCTAGTAGATGTATTTCATGAAGATAAAAGACATGAGTGAATGTTAACATACTACATATGCACGGAATGTGGGAACGATCGAATGGGTACGCCACTTTATTAAATCATTAGATTTGAGTTTAAATCAGCTGCGAACATTTCATTGTGTCTCTAGATAGAACACAACATTCTAACGATTTGCAATAGTTAACGAATCTTCCAGTGAATTTACATAAATTGGATGGATAATCTATCCAAGTGGTAATCTTCATCTAATTAACCAAATCTGACCCTTCTGCGGCCCTAAGAGAAATGCATTTTTATAGTTGGTAAAATTGATTAAATTCAAACATTCTATAAACGTTAACATCTTGAATTCCGCTTTGTGGCATATAAGGGATTGCAAATTAACGAAAGACGTGCAAACTTTATTCTGTGCCCCACGAAAAATAGCGAATCGTGATATCTAGTTTCAGCTCGACACCTTGGATTAGAGATCCACCACAGGAACATTAAAGGATATAAATCACACCTCAAAGTTTTAAATACTAGATTGGACTAGTATTTAAATACGAGATTGGAAATACGCCATCTGCAAATTGATTAATAATTTTGGATTGTAAGGCGGTGAGCTGGCAGAATCATTAGCTCGCCGGGTAAAATACCTAGCAGAATTTCGTCTGTTTTTACGTTCTGAGTTCAAATTCCGCCGCTGTCGACTTTAGCTTTCACCCTTTCGTGGCCGGTAAAATAAGTACGGGTTGAATTGTGGTGCCGATGTAATCGACTTAACCACTCACCCGAAATTCCTAGCCTTGTGCCAAAATTTGAAATCAATAATTTTAGGCTGTGACAATTGATTGCTTGTATTGATGATATCATACGAACAACTAATACATTACGGTATATAACTCTCAATTGACTCTACAGATGGTGCAACGTCTTCACTCTTATCTTTGTGTTACACATTCATATTTATTCTTTTTCTGTTCTCTTTTATCGTATTTTGTCTTCGTTTTTCTATATGCTTTCATTTTTTTTTGCGCCCTTTTAAAGCCTAGCCAGCCTCATAGGCCCGGTTTCCCGGTTTCTATGGCGTACGTGTCCCCCCCCCCCCCCCCGCCAGCTGGACGGGACGCCAGTCCATCGCAGCGTTACTCAAGAAACAGGAAGAAAGAGTCAGAGAAAGTTGGGGCGAAAGAGTACAACAGGGGTCATCACCACCCACCCCCCTGCCGGAGCCTCGTAGAGCTTTTGGTGTTTTCGCTCAATAAAATCGAAACCGCGATCCTCCGACCGCGAGTCCGCTGCCCTAACCACTGGGCCATTGCACCTCCACTATGTGCTTTCATAGGCACATAAATACATTTATATATTTCTTTTGTATGTAAATCTGTAGTTTTACGTATAATTGTGAATTAAAAGTATACGTACATCCATAATTTTTGTACAACCATATATACGTGTGTGGGGTGGGGCGTGCGTGTGTGTGTGTGTTTGTGTGTGTTTGCGGGAATACTTAATGTACAGCAATGAGCTTCTTAAACATGATCAAACTTGCCCGAACTAACATTCTTACTAATTGCTTGTAACAATGACATTTCTTTAACAGGCGATTCAATGCAACGTTTATTATTACTAGGCTAACCGTGCACATAATAAGTCTTTCCTCCCATCCTGCTCGCTCTCCCTTTTATTTACTCCAACCTATTGCAATACACTTCTCCTCTCCTCTCTTTCCTTTATGTTTCTGTTTATGCCTTCATCCTACGATGTGATTCTACTATGTATATCAAAAAGCTCATCTTACTAGACACTGATTTGGGAAACCAATATAGGCGTAAATTCAAAGTAAACAATTACCATCGATAATAGATATTATAAATGCAAATATATGCAGAGGTTTAATTTACAACGTCGTAAGAATCTGCGCATGTATACCTATTTTTATTTGTCTATATTTAAACGTGTGCGTGAGTGTCTGCGTGTGCATATATGTGTGTGTTTATGTATCTCTATATGTGTGTTTGTCTATGTGTATATGAGTGTTCTTTCTCCATTTATCTTTAAAATATTTTCATTGTCGATTCTTTCTACTAAAAGAAGGCAACGTGTATGTGTGTATACGCTGTATGGGAACTGGGCTTCTAGATGAGAGTCCCCAAATGTGTGTAAATTAAAACATGACTGGCATACGCGTGCCCAACAGTATACATCCATATATACAAATACACGCACACACACACAAACACACTTTCACGCGTGCACGCACACACACATAGATGATTATATATCTATGTGTATGGAAGCATTAATGTGAAAGCAAAAGTATATGTGTCTGTGATTTATGGGTATCGGCGTTCAATAAGTCATAGAGTTAACTTATGTCTTATCCTACCAGAATGCGAGGAAACAAGTAGTTACAAGTGACAGAGATCTATTCCGCAAAGTATGGCTTCCATCTCGAAAATATTTGGTCTTTTACTTTACAAAAACCATTAATAGAATATATGTGTGTGTGTGTATGTATGTATGTATGTATATATATATATATATATATATATATATATATATATATACACACACACACACACACGCATACATACATATAGATAGATAGCTAGATATTTATGTACACACACACATATATATACAGAGGGAGAGAGAAAGAGAAAGAGAGAGCATGCAAATTTCAGTGCGTATGTGTGTGTGAGTGTCTTGTGGAAGTATGTGCCTGTATGTGTATGCAACAGATATCCAGCCACCGTAAATAAGATACCTCAATGACAGCAGGTGATAAACTTCGATTTAAACAGAAGGTAGAATTATAGGTGCACGTGAATAAGTCATTTAGTTCCTGTCACACATCTTAAATACAGATGTTCGAAAGAAATGTGTCTTACTGTTTCGTATTAAGCTCTTGTTTCTATTTCCCCACTGAATACAAACCTAGTGGAAGGGAATTATCCGAACTTATTGCGTAGGTCACAACCTGTTTCGTAGAAGAATCTGTAGCATTCACAGGCTTGTTGATATTCAGTAGTATCTTCTCTGACACTTTGTTTCCGATTGCAACACCTACATCACATTAAAGTTGCAGAAATTCTTCTTGGCATCTTGGCATTTTTGTATTTTTTTTTGTGTGTGTGTTTACAGAGCATCTATCATTTATATATGGTTGAGTGTAAATAAATAATAAGCATAACATGTGTGCGTATATTTTTATATGTATGTGTGTATATATATGTATGAATGTTGTTTTGTATGCGGGTAGTTTATAGGTGCCATAAATATACTGTGTATGTGTGTGTGTGTGTGTGGATTCATTATGTTGTCTATTTCTTCATATTTGCATAGTCCCGGAGTAGATTAGAACTAGAAGCCTTTATTTCTACGCAAGACCAATATGACGTCGGCGAAATTTGAAACCTGAATATAAAATACCACAATGCATTTGCCATGTTACCGGTTCTGCGTATGGAACACCTTGCATTTCTCAATATAAGCCGGGCGAAATCCTTAGCAGCATTTCTTCCGTCTTTATGTTCTGAGTTCAAATTCCACCGTGCTCGACTTAGCCTTTCATTTTTTTGACGTCGATAAAATAAGTACCAGTTGAGTACTTGAGTCGATGTAATCGACTTATACCCTGTCCTGAAATTGCTGGCCTTGAGCCAAATTTTGAAACCAATATATGAAAACAATTGCTGTTATGTATAAAAAAAAATAATAATTTGATAATAGAGCACTCACTATGCCAAAAGTTCCCATTTATATTTATTTTTCACGTCACACGTGAAACTCGTGCCTCTTTTCAACACTGGAATGTGTTTTGCCAACGTAAGCTCTATTATTATATATTACAACGAGGAGAAAGACGATGTAGCTGTTTTGTGGTATTTGTATTGGTGTCTGGGGATGTTTGACGAAAAAATTTGAAATCCCGTAATTTTCAAAATATTCATCACCGTTTATTTTATCATTCACGATGTCATTATTGTTGGTTGGCAGCATAATGATTTCACTTGATGTTGCTCTTTTCCTATAATTATGTTTCCTACCTAATTAACAAATCATTATCATCATTATTTATTATTTATTTAATTCTAGCGCTTCCTTATTATCACTCATCTTATCTATCAGCCTGAGGGGGTTGCGCAGTGTGTATAACTAAATATGTTACATTTAACTATTTATCACGGATAAATTGTTGCAATTCTTTCAATGATGGATTTTAATTTAGATGGCGATACTAAATTATTATCGTAATTAATTTCTTGTATTGTTTCACTCATATTTTATCTCTTAAATTTCTTATTGATTTATGGTAGTGGTAGTAGTGGAGGTATATGCTGCGGTAGTAAGTTCGAAGAAGTTATTGTAGATTGTGGTGATTATGGTCATTGTATTTGTGATAATGATGATGGCTGTGTTGACAGTAGTTTAGAGATAATGATAGCGCAATCTGCAGTGGTGTTGTTGCTGAGAGAAATTATAACGGTTGCAATGGCAATATCGGTCACACGGTTGTGATTGTAGTTGTAATGATCACGCTATTATTATCATGAATAGAAGGTAATATTAGCATGATCAGCAGTATTTGTAGTTCGTTCTTGTCTCCAAATGTAGATGAGTAGGATTGGGCATGAAATTAATGAGATTGAGAGAAAAGGGAGATTTGTTATAGCAGCAGTAGATAACAAATATATATTTTCTTTGGCAGAAAAGATTTGTTTCCATATTATTACGAAAAATATTAACTGTAAATGGAAATTATGGAAAGAAATCTAAAAAGTAACAAAAGATTCTGAAATAAAGAACAAAAGAAACATGAGCGAAAATGGGTGGCGGGATGGAGAGGAAGATAAGGAACAGAAGAGTAAAATTTCGAGAAGGAAATGTGTACATGATGACAGTGACAAAGAAACAACGTATGGAGAGAAATAGAAATAGATGAATGAAATGTGAAAAAAAAAAAAAAATGTGAATGAGCGAGTGTGTGTAATTTGTGAAATATGGTGTGTTTATGTTAGTTTGCATGTATGACTGTGCGTGCATTTTTGTATCTGTTACGTTAATTAGCGATAGTTTCTGGCAGCCATATATGACCAATATATCTCTGAGTGGGATTAAAAACGAAAAGAAGAAAATGCACACGTTTCTATTATTTGAACGCATTTACTATTAAAGAATTCTTTTTATTTTCTAAATGAAAATATATTTTTGCCAAAAACTAATAAATCCACTTTAATCTAAATGTGAATTGATAATGAATCCTTTCCCTTTACAGACGAAACTAACTATTGAAATAGGTCAATGTAGTTTTTTTAATTAATTATCTGTTTATCTTATAGAATACATATTAGAATTCGAAATTTATTATGAGTATTGCCTGACCAATAAACTCCAGGGATTTAGAATTGCATATATGTATAAGTTTATTGTAAATATACATGTAATTCTTATATGAGAAATTAAATAAATGACGAGGGAATAATAAATTATATCTGTTATAAGATGCGATGCACTCATCCTCATTGCAGCTTCAAAAATGAAGTGCAATTAAATTTGGGAAAGCATTTACATTTATATATACACACACAGAAAAGCATTATCGTCGAAAAATATATAAGCCTATATAGGAAATGAAGTAAATAGTTTGAAGGGCAGAAGCTACTCCTAGAGAAAGTAGATTGCTATAAAATCTTGAGTGCGTGTGTGTGTGTGTGTGTGTGTGTGTGTGTGTGTGTGTGTGTGTGTGTGTGTGTTTGTATATATATATATATATATATATATATATATATATATATATATATATATATGTATGTATGTATATACAAAGATAGGCATATAGCGCGCATCTCAATTTACTTCTAAACGACCCTACAATTGTGAGCCGAATAGCCTGACCACGTCAGACCGCTCAGCCGTGGTACACAAACACACAAACACACACACACACACACACACACACACACACACACACACACACACTCAGACACACACACACACACTTACATACATACATATATACATACAAGCACAAATAGTGCCGAATTCATAGAACTGATGTGAAAGCCTTGTGGTATTTCTTTCGACTTTTAGTAATCTGAATTCCAATTCACTCTCTGGATAAAATTTAAAAAAAAAGTCTACCAGGCTAGAGTAGTGGATGGGCGGAAAGTTAGTACGATGGACAAAATGCCAGAATATTATCTGTTTGTAGGTTCAAATTCCTTTTCCTGTGACCGGAAAAACCGCGGCTCTGAGGCGGAGTAAAAAAAGATGATTGGCTCTAGAGACCTTTAAATGAAGTACCCAACCATAGCAGCTACTGACTCTGCATTCCAGTACACCAACTAGCAGGAAAGAAAGCAAGGAGGCATTCAAGTATTGATATACTCAAAGAATAACAACAAAACGTCTTGTATGTACGCATATATTCATGTACGTATGTTTATATTTACACACACAGACACACGCACGCTCGCACGCACACACACACACACACATACACACTCATATATATATATAATTGTAATATACAAATACTTGCAAGTACACGAACATATATAAAAATGCATATATAACTACGTCATGTAGATGTTTATATTTACATATACATTTATGCATATATACGTGTATGTATGTATATAGTTGAAATTTATAGAAAAACAAAAGACGATGACAGGTGTAGGAACAAGTAAGTGTATTAGTTTGATGCTCGGGGAAAACGAAAAAGTCTTTTACGTTTCAAGCCTACGCTGGACCGCTGAAATCTACAAGTTTTTTTTTCATTCTCTCTCAGTTTATTTTCTCCTATTCCTTTCTGTTGAAGAGCGTAGGCTCGAAACGTAAAAGACTTCTGCATTTTTCCCGAGCGTCAAACTAAAACACTTGCTTGTTGTTCATACACCTGTCTTCGTCTTTCGTTTTTCTATAAATTACATCTGTATATTATAGGCTTACTTGGTTACCCCAGTTTGATCCTGATTGAACTTCCTACTCTCTGGACTTGCGTATCTTAACCACTTACCGAACTTTCAACACATCTCCTCATCAAAATACCAGCACTCCATCTGGATTGCCACTGGTTCTACTGACTCTACCTTCACTGGAGTTTATGTATGTATGTTTGTATGTATGTATGTATGTGTGTATGTGTATCTATATATATATATATATATATATATCTGTATGTATGTATGTATGTATGTATGTATGTATGTATGTATGTATGTGTGTGTGTGTGTGTGTATGTATGTATCTATGTATCTATGTATGTATGTATAGTCATGCATGTGAGTATATGATTGAAATAAAGAATAATGTTCAGATATATATGTATGAAACATCGAAAGAATAAAGAGAAAGCAATGTTTGGTGCGGGGATTTCGGAACACAGCACAACCCATTAGTATTTAGGGAGTTATAATTATCTGTCGACGGTTTAACACGTTTTATATTCACTTGATATATCAACCTTTACTAATATGCACGTTGTCATTGCCTACCGCGCCGTATTGAATTCCTATATTTTTCTCTCTTTTAGCGCTAGAACACGTATCTGTTTCTGACATATGAGTTCTTAGATGTTGTCGATCTGTTTTCCTGTCATCTATCTCTTACATTTCGTTTTTACATTTAGTTCCAAAACGAGGCCTATATATTTTTTTCAATTCGCCACCTTGTTTTTGGTACAAATCCGCTTTCAATGGTTGGAATATCAATTAAAGCTCACAGTGAGCTTTACCGACTGACAAAGGAAATAAAGGAAAGCTGAGACAGCTAAAAATATGAATCCACTGGTTTTAGTAAGTTATCGGATGGCAAATCACACAGCATATCGAGTACGGAAAGCATCTGAAGAAATCAGCTGGAGTAGAGTTATTGTAAAGCGACAAGTCAGGTCATCTAGTTTGCAAGAGCTGTCAGGGATAGCAGGTAAATTATGTTTGCTTGAGACTGAAATATATATTTTCGTGGTTCTGTTAAACGAAAAACAACAAATTGCTTCTGTCAGTTTACACTAGCATAAATAACACAGCATAGACTGGTGAAAATATGTAAACTTATATCTGTAAATATCTACTTCATAGACGAAGTTGTATATGCGCACACATAATCATCTGCACTGGAGAGAGGGATTCGATAACATTCTAATATGTAAATAAAACGTTATTGAATCCAGTTAATGGTTAACAGCATAAACAACGTAGTGAAACAGATTTGATGATATATTCTTTTATGTCATATAATCTATATTTGAACATATAGCTATACTTTTCCTGAGACATGATATATAGCGACGATTCTATTGACAATATTTCCTGCGTGAAAATATTGTTTTCTTTATTACGATAACAAAAGAATTATGAAACCAAAGACTGCTTTAGTATCTGAAACAAATATCTCGCTATCATTTCTACCTCCCACTATTGGCAAAAATTTGCTTTGTTGAAAACTGATTCCACAACTCTTGTTTAGTTGGAAAAAAAAACATACATCGTTTAAACACATTTCAAGGCTTTAAAGCAATATACAATTCAAATTTTGGCACAAGGCCAGCAACGTCGGGAGGTGGGTAAGTCGATTACATTGACCCCCAATGCTCAACTGGTATTTATTTATCGACCACGAAAGGATGAATGGCAAACGGCACAATCGACCTCGGCGGATTTGAATTCAAAACGTCACAAATGTCTTTAGTAATACCATATATATTGAGTAATAACATATGTATTGACTAATCCATTAATCTAAAGCAAAATTGTTTTTTTTTTTAATTTGAACATAAAAACGAACATTCTCTGCTGACAACTTCCTCTGCCTAATAAAGGTAATTACCCAATCTTTCTGCTGTTTTCACAGCTATACTCAGTTGGAAATTTACTTTCTTGTCTATAAAATACGAAACACATTCGACGATTCCAAAGTTTGTTAAAATATTGTGGCATTTATATATATATTCTGTATTTTTTGTACTCGATGTAAATACAAACATACGCACGCACGCACGCACGCACACACACACACACACACACACACACACACACACACACCTACCTTTTGCCTTTGTACTAGGTCCAAAGAATAATTCAACTCAATTTTAAAGACTACCAATAAACGCACTCACTATACAGTTCCTCTTCCCCGTTGTATACTTTCGGTAGTATCACATATCATTTGAAATGGCAACCTATGTGTATGTGATCATTAATCAGAAAATCATTTTCTCGTTGAACGGTGAAAGGAAAGTTAAATTACAAATAGAAATATCTGAATTCAGAACTGTCACAACGTACCTAACTTTTAATGTTGCAAGTTTGCAACCTGCCCCCTACCGACTCTGTCAACACCGGTGTTCTGAGTCATAGATAATAAATATGTAAAGCTGAAATACATCAGTCACCGACCAGGATCTTCAAATAATCAATATCACCGCACCAGAAAAGTGGAACGAAATAAATTGATAACTGTGAAGAGGTAGGACATATTTTACCTCTGATTGTAATTTTAATGTTTTCATATCAATAAATAAATAAACAAACAAAACAAACAAAAGAATAAATAAATAAATAAATAAATAAATGAACTTTTTTTCGCAACACTGTTAGCAACAGCCTTGATGGATTTCAGTTCATTGTAATTCCAGATTTCGAAAACGACTAATGTTTTAGAGTAGTCGTTGAACTAATATATGGAGGTACTTTGAAAAAAACCTCACGGAGTGACGACCGTGCCCTGCATAGTTATGGGCTGCCCTTTGGCAAGGCATAGCACCCGTTCAGCCACCCTTACAGGGATACGGTGAAGTCATGGGATTGTAGCATGTTGGATTGTGAAGAGGTAGCAGAATAGCTCAACTAAGCCAACGGTGCTTCTTACATTGATGCTGAGTGGAAGAATCCTAGATCAGCAATCAGGATTACCAAGCTCTGTCAAGAGAGTAACTGCAACACATCCACAGGAGCGGCGTAATCAGCTAATCAAAGATTCACTATGACTCAAGCCTGAGGACTCTAACCTCATGACCCACTGAGGAACAGTGGGTGGGTAACGACAGAGAGTCATGGGGATCCGTGCAAGCAGCGCGACCAAAATGAGACATTGAACTAGGAACCTTGTATGTCTAAATCAGGCATAGGCACCCTATTTAGAGAAGAGGGCCACATGAGATATGGTTCATTATTAACTGGGCCGCGCTACTGATAAACGTTCTTTTGTTCGTGAAATCAAGCAAGCTGTTCAGTAAGGCACGCGGGTTGTAGCTTGCCCGTGACAAGCTTAAATCCAAGAATGCAACTTCATTTTACTTCCCTATCGACGCAATTTCACGTTCAGTACACTGTGAATATGCTCAGAAGAGCATCAATATCACAATATTCTATCCTGTCGTCAAATAAAAATGTGAGCGATATCTGTTAAGGCAAATGTTATTTATGGTTTGTATAATTCAAACTATTTAAAGTTAGTGCGAGTAATGTAAAAACACAAAGGTAATTCAGAAAATATACATATCGCAAGGTAGTGTAAAAAAAAAAGCAACAACAGCGGTCATTGGTCTGTATTTTAGTTTATAAATATTTTAAATTGTTATTTATGAGATATTCTGAATATAGTTTCACGTGTCAATCAGAAGACTCATTTCTACATCTTTAATTCTTTCCACGTCTTACTCTTTCAATCGTACATTTCATATCTATTTCATATACATATACATACATACATGCAAGAGTGGCTGTGTGGTAAGTAGCTTGC
>NC_142933.1:49301838-49444338 GCF_046866305.1 Octopus bimaculoides | reverse complement strand
GTCACATAAGGTGAACTGTCGATTTTTCAGCTTTTAGAGGAATCCTATTGACTTGGTAAGATGCAGTTTGCATACTACATTTACATTTAACCGAACAGAATATGTTGTAGTGCATCTACCAATGAGAAACTGAGTCTATACAAATCTGTTTTAGAATGCTGCAGTAGAAAGAGATGTTTGAATTTTAGAAATGTTAGCGACAACAGTTTTCAATTCGTAAGTTCTAAGTTCTCAATAAAGAAAGGCATCTTTTTAGAAATCCCACGAGAGGAAAGTTCTTCTATGCAAAATAGATTTTTATGGTGGATCCGATTTTACTACTGCTTTCATTTATTATTTGCCGAATTCAACAGACATTTTTATTCGTGTATTTTGACAGATTTCCCTTTCTCTCTTGTTAGTCGTTTTTATCTCAGATTTTGCTATCCTTGTGCATTACATCACGTATGATGCCGTTCTTCTCCGTTGCCTCTCCTTCCGATATTAAGATATCTTAAATCATCTCTAAAGTTTCCATCTTATAGATATAAATAGTTTTCAGGCTGAATATATAAAGTGGAGAGATAGAAAAAAATATACCCACTGATTTCGAACTGTTGAGTGGATGAGAACAATTTATTTTGTGATGACATAAAATGCGATTTATCATTTATTGATATTGCATATTATTCAGAGAAAACAATGAACGTATTCACTATCATACGAGCAGTAATGAAAAACTCGGAGTACTTCTTTAAATCCTTTTGTTGGGTCAGTGTATTGTTAATATCAGTAGGGTGACGTCAACAGTATTCTTTCATGCAAAAATATGTTGCAGAAATTTTTTTTTTTTAAGTTTTAGAATTTTCATGAAAGACTATTAAATTTTAAAACATATTTGTCAAATGCGATGTGCTGTCAGGATGTAATGTCACGCAATTTTGTCTTATCAAATTGGATATGGGAGAAAAAGGCCCATGCGAGGGAGAATTCGTTTAACAACGATTTACAGGTGCTAAATTATACTGAGTGCCGGGGGGGGGGGGCGGGGGGCGGTAAGAAACGTTTCTTTAAAGCCATCGCTAGCTAAAATTTTATTGTATTATAGGCAGATCTTATCATTGATAGTAGTAACTTTCTAAAAACTTAAGGGTGTGGAGAGACTGCTTAGTATATGTTTTAATTCGGTTGACGGAATGTCTGTGAGTATTTGATTCTAAGCGAAAGAGGTACGCAATCTACTTTGGTAGATATAGTAATTTTAACTGACAGTGATTTTTTTTATTTATTTTTTATTTTTTTTTATATAAGTATCTAGTGTGTAAGCGTCATAATGATGAGACAGCGTTAAAAAGTCGTCACGAAACAACTCTGAAAGGGGTTCACTATATACAGGCCCCTGAGTTTGAAACTATAATTACGTCCAAATCCTTACAGGTTCTGATTTCTTGACCCAAGGTGATACTTCATCAAAAAGTACAATTTGTAGTGTGTGAATAATTATTTCGTGTCCTATTTAATATAAGCGACTTATCGTCTAGCGAATTTCAGTGCCTTATCTTGCAGGAAAGTAGATTTCAGGATCAGAAATCTACAATGAGATGTCCTAATTTTATTATGTATTTGAACCGTCTGATAACCGTTTTATGTATTTGAACTATCTAATAACCGTGCTGGAGTCTATTTCGGTTGCTAAGAGTAATATTTATATTTCTTAAGATCTTTTACTTCTTAAACTTAATTTATATTTAAGATCCTTTTACTTATTAAACCCATTTCCGTTTTTGCTAGGTTAGTAAGTGTAAACTAGCAAAGTCTATATTGCAATCTTTCAAAGTAATGAAAACTTTCCGCTTATCTGAAGATACATTTCTATTTTCCATGTAGATTTCATAACTAACTTCGCTGATTTTGTTAAAGTTTTACTTTCTACATTTTCTTATAATTAACACTTATACATAGCACTATCTTCCTAGCGGAGAAGGCGGCGAGCTGGTAGAATTACTAGCACGCTTAGCGGCATTTCGTCCGTCTTTACGTTCCGATTTCAAATTCCTCTGAGATCGACTTTTCCTTTCATCTTTTTGGGATCGATAAAACAAGTACCAGTTGAATAGTGGAGTCGATATAATTGACTAGTCCCCTCCTCCAACATTTCAGACCATGTGCCAATAGTAGAAAGGGTTATCTTCCTTGTGGAGACAGTTTTAATTAGAGGAGTTTAAATATATGCTTGGCGGAGGACTGCGCTCTCCGAGTGCTTTTCTAGTTCTTAATGTATTATTTTCTGAGCGTATGAAAAGTGAATTCTTCGGCAAAATCAGTTCTTCTTTACAGATATTCAGCATGGACTCTGACCAAAATATATAGAAAGAATAGAAAGCTTGATGTAACGTGTACACGTATGTTTCATGCTGTTGCCGACAGAACATGAAAACAACGTCCAACGAAAGAAGGGGTTTGTGATAATATCCCCTAACGTATCATCAATCATTCGAGAGCGGAGTATAAGATATGCTGGTCACTGCTATCGAAACAAAGACGAATTTATGAGTGAGCTCCTTCTATGGATCTTGAGGCATGGGAATTCTCATGTTGGATGACCCAGAATGACATACATTGATCAACTATCTCGTGATGACGAGTTACAAATAGGACACATCAAAATGGTTATGGTAGACAGGAAGGCTTTGAGAGAGAGAGAGAGAGAGAGAGAGAGAGAGAGAGAGAGAGAGAGAGAGAGAGAGAGACAGAGAGAGAGAGAGAGAGAGACAAGAGAGAGAGAGACAAGAGAGAGAGAGACAAGAGAGAGAGAGACAAGAGAGAGAGAGACAAGAGAGAGAGGTAAGAGACAGAGAGACAATGTGTGTTTATGTGCGTATATGCACGCGCTCGTGCGTGTGGTGTGTGTGTGGTTTTCGACCGGGTAACCACCCGAGGCCATAGATGGATAGATTGTTGTTACAGCAAAATATCCCCTAACATAGGAAATAACTTCTACAGCGCTGGCTCCTGCAAAGATTTTGATAGTTTTTGATTAATCTGTGTTGATTAGTTTGCCCGCTGTCATATACGTTGAATTTTTGTATGCATTACCAGCTATTTACGTCTACAAATCTGCTTGCCTAACGAAGACCTCTCTCTCTCTCTCTCTCTCTCTCTCTCTCTCTCTCTCTCTCTCTCTCTCTCTTTCTTTCTCTCTCTTTCTCTCTCTCTCTCCCTCCCTCTCTCTCTCTCTTACTCACTCTTCACTCACTCACATACGCACACACTCTCACTCATTCACTCATTCTTTATGAGTCTCAGGAAGATTAATTAGTCCTGGATTGCATTAAATTTTTTTTTACCTATTGTTTCATAAATTAATAAAATAAAAATAACAATAAATACTATATTATATACTGCAATTCTATAATGTTATCAACTTATCATTCAAACTATCGTTTAGATCAGGTAGTAGAATTCATTATAACTGAATGGTTCAGTTTATAGTAATTAATTAACTACAAAATTATGAAGATAAAGTTTACAAATCTCAGTCAAAAAATTAATTACCTTGATATTCATTCAAGTGGATAAAACTAACATGTTTGAAAGGAAATAGTATTAAAATATCCATTGCGATTTCCACCTATACAACATTACAGTTAATACTAAACATTTGTTCCTAGAAAGATTATTTGTCTATGGGATGCATTGATTCAAAGCAAAAGAGACGGATTTAGATTTAAATGAAAATTTTCTTTTGTCTTGTGGTTGTTTCAGTCATTGAACTACTACCATGCTGGGGCTTCAACCGAACGAGTCGACCCTTGTTGTTACATTTAGATCTGGAACGTATATCAGTCTCTTATTCTGAACCGCTAGATATGGAAGACGTAAATAAACCAACTCCAGGTGTCAGGCAGTTGTGGAGGACAAACACAAGCAGAAGGGCTTCTTTTTCAGTTTCCCTCACAAGATTTCGGTCGACCCGAAGCTATAGTGGAAGACACTTGCACAAAGTGCCACGCAGTGGGACAGAACCCAGAACCATGTGATTGGGATGTAAACTTCTTACAACACAGCCTTGCCTGCGCCTAATTTACATTGAAAGCTTTTAAAACTTGAACCAGAACTATTCTTCTTTACCACAACTTGCCTTCCATAGAAATCCATTTCCTTAGGTTGTGACCTCAACAGTTTTGAGGGAAATCTTATCCATCTTTTACATTCTTTGTAAAAATGTAATACTCTCTTCATGCAGTTAAATTTCACATATGATATTTGAGTCAATGTATATGATATAACAGGAAACAAGTGTTAAAACACTTAACGTGCCGAACACAACTTGAAACTAATCAAGTCAGTAACTTACACAAACTCAGGTATATTTATTATTTTATTCTTTTACTTGTTTCAGTCATTTGACTGCGGTCATGCTGGAGCACCGCCTTAACGGTTTTCTAGTCGAAGAACTCGACCCCAGGACTTATTCTTTGTAAGCCTAGTACTTATTCAATAATCGGTCTCGTTTGCCGAACAGTTAAGTTACGAGGACGTAAACACACCAGCATAGGTTGTCAAGCGATGGTGGGGAACAAACATAAACACACACACACACATATATAAACATATACGACGGTCTTCTTTCAGTTTTCATCTATGAAATCCACTCACAAGGATTTGGTCGGCCTGAGGCTATAGTTGAAGACACTCACCCAAGGTGCCACGCAGTGAAACTGAAGCCAAGATCATGTGGTTGCGAAGTACAGTTCTTACTGCACAGCCATGCCTGCACTTATTTCTCGTAGTTATGATTAATCTTTTTTTTTTTTTCTTACGATTTGTTGATACCGAAACAACCGTCTAGAATCTATTTAATCCATTCAAGCCTTCAATATTTCCGTTTACCACTTCCAGGACAATTCACTCAGCTAAAAATAAATATTCAGTAGAAGTCTTTATTTCCAGCTCAGCCATATTTCTGATTCATTTCAGTGCAAACAAACAATCTGTATGTTAAAGATAAGAGCTCAAAAACGATTATCTATCTTGTAAAGTATAAAATAGAATTTGCTATAATCTCACTTGTAGCTAAACGTTAAAGCTGATCGATAGCAACTTCGAATCATCCTCTTACGCATCACTGAATCATGCATGGTAACATTCGCTGTTAACAATTGAAGCAAGATTTATTTTCTTTATATTAGATTATCATATTTAATTGATATTTCCGAGTAGGAATTACTGTCATCATGTTCTTAGCTGTGTGAAAGCCCTTATAAATCTGCCCTCCTTCCCATCCTTTTCCGTTTTCTTTCTTTCTTTTATTTTTTGTTCTTTTTGCTTTCAAGCATAAAAGTGACTAGATATACACAATATACGCACACTTTAACCAGCTGTGTTTCAGTCTTTCTGTCTACCTATCTATCTGTCTGACTGTTTGTCTATTTGTCTATTTGTCTGTCTATTTGTCTACCTATTTAGCTGTCTGTCTGTTTGTATATCTATCTATCTATCTATCTATCTATCTATCTATCTATCTATCTATCTATCTATCTATCTATCTATCTGTCTGTCTGTCTGTCTGTCTGTCTATCTATCTATCTATCTATCTATCTATCTATCTATCTATCTGTATATGTATGGATAAGTGCATATGGTTTTGTGTATATGTATGTTGGTAGGTAGGTATGTATGTTGGTAGGTAGGTAGGTAAGTAGGTAGGTAGGTAGGTAGGTAGGTAGGTAGGTAGGTAGGTAGGTAGGCAGGTAGGCAGGCAGGCAGGCAGGCAGGCAGGCGGGCAGGCAGGCGGGCAGGCAGGCAGGTATTTGCAAGTAGAACCCACCAATGTAGGTGCGGAATTAATTTAGTAATATTTACTTAATTCAGGCATTTACACAAGCACCATACTGGAATAAAAATTTCTAAAATCTTGTGATTTTCTTTTTTTATTGGGCCAAAATTAATTTGTTTTCTAATAGAAATGGAAATTTAGAAAACCACGATATGTCCGTACATAAAGTTATTGGTGCACTAGAACATACTTCAGCAAAAATAAGATTCTCAATTATATATCATGGAATTACAAATAGAGCTACAAACATTTAACTTGTGTTTAGCTATTCATGTATCTATTCATTGTACTCAGGCATGCACATAAATATAGGCTAAGTGGAGAAAGTTATATATCACTCGCACTTTTTCCATTATATTTTGTCTATGTAAATGAGATGTCCTTATAAAGAGTTCCGTGTTAAGGTTCAAAACACAAACGTACATACATCTATACAACAGTGTTTTTATTCAATAACTAGAGACAAAACTTTATGCTTGTACAGTGAAGTCCATTTCCTTGACGTTCATTCAAGTATAACTAATACGTTAATACGATAACAGTGTGAAGTTTATTCCTTATGGTGTGGTCGTTGAAGAACTGAAAACTAAGTTCAACATCCTCATATTGTGCTTAAGAGCAATAATACACTACCTCTTCTCACTTAGCCACAAATCTCAATGGCTATTTTTGCTCTCACGCACGCGCACACATACACACAAATACACATGCAATTATACAAACATGTATATTAGTATATACGTATATACATATCCATGCGTACATACATGCACACATATGCATACAAGAATATAAATATATATTATACTTTTTATCTTTTATGTTTTACTTATTTCAGCCATTAGACTGCGGCCTTGCTGGGGCACTGCCTTGAGGAAATTTAGTCGAGCAGATTGAATCCAGTCCTTACGTTTGTAAAGCCTGGTACTTATTCTATCAATCTCTTTTGCCGAATCGCTAAGTTAGGGTGATTTAAACACACCAATATCGGTTGGCAAGCGGTAGTGGGGGACAAACACACACACATATACACGTGAGCGCGCGTCTTTCAGTTTCTATCTACTCATGAGGCTTTGGTCGACCCAAGAAGTTCGACCCAAGAGTTTCTAGCATGCAGAAAACTATTGAGCAGAAATGTATGCGAGCCTACAAAGGCCCTTGGTACAGAGACGTTTTGCGACCCTGCATACGTACGCATGTCTACACTGTTTTGAATCCACATCTACAAATGAATGCCATTAACACATGTTCGAATTTATGAATCAATATATTACAGCACGGGACCGAATATCCGGCAAACTTTCAACCGGAAGTGGCCCGGATTTCTGGATTTTTCGGTTTTCTGGAGCCAGTCTAAATATATACTTAAAGTGAACTATGAAAATTAAAGAAATAAATTGTATTTAACAGATTCAAATTAATACACCTATTAAGCAGGGTTTGTTTGATATATCTTAATCCACTTAATATATCATACCGCGCACGTATGCAGTTTAGTGTTTATAGAATGAAATTTAAAAAAGGAAAGAAAAAATGTGATTTTATTTAACAGATACAGGTACAAACTAATATACTTCTATGGCGAAGTACCATATATTTAATCTTTATAATATAGACCACTTAAAAAAGAACAGGGCAAGAATACTTTCAACACACAGTATCCAAATTGACCAACTTCAAAAACAGGGTCTGTTTACTCAATACCTCGTACAGTATATTACATGATATTGCACAATGCTTTTGTTTTTCAGGAAATTCTTGATTTCTGAAAGCCGGATAACAGATCCAGTACTATACTAGGCAACAAAAAAAAACAATTCTATTAGAGGGATTTTGATTGGGGAACGTGTTCATGTTTGTGTATGTGTGTATGTGTGTGAGAAAGATAGAGAGGTAGAGGGAGAAGGAGAGAGATTGAGAGAGAAAGAGAGCGAGAGAGAGAGAGAGAGAGAGAGAGAGAGAGAGAGAGAGAGAGAGATAGAGAGAGAGAGAGAGAGAGAGATTCTGCTAGTAGTGAAATGATCATTTAATAAGTTAAGATTGTCCCGACAGATTCAGGTTTCGCTGGAAATTTCACCAACATACAGAAATGAAAAATAATGTTAGCGTGCTGGTCGATGTCGATGGTGACAGCTGTTAGATGAAGGAGTGGAATTTTGAAAAAAATCTAACGGCAGATAGACACAGTCAAAAACTGAATAAAACCTACTATGTCATCAGTGGCATAAAAGTCAACAATAATAACTACAACAAATAACCAAATGTGAGGGGTGCACTGGATTACAACATTGATGCTAACGCTTCAATTCCTCCAACACTTTCATAACTAACGTGATCAACAATAATAATAATACTAATATTGCTCAACCTACTAACCAAATCATCTACTGTCGCAGCTACCACAGCCATGATGATATAGCAATCACTACAACATGTATTAGAGTTGCAGTTACTAACAATGTAATGAGCCAACAATGGAGCCTTTTTCTAGTCATTCGACCTGTTAGAAACATTAGCTAAATTTCCTTCAGAACCACACCCAGCGTTCTTAAAGTAAGAAAAGAATGTAATTCACTGCCTGAAAGAAGGTGTTATAGTTACGGATGAAGTGTTTGTTGATGATTGGTCGACTCGATCGAAGCTGACCTGGAGCTAATCAACAACAGCGAAAACAACGCTGCGTAATCAGAAACAGCAAAATCTAATCCTAATCTAAATGCAGCTGATTACACGAGGGAATAATATTAATAAAAAAAAACGAAAGTAAAGCTCTACTACCATTGATCAGAACAGCGTTACGTAGCCATTATCCACTCCATTATATATCAACAACAACTGCCACTACAAGTTACTGAAACTGCAAAAACACTTACAAAACTAATGTAGCAAGCGAACAAATGCAACAATACTTCAATAAGTCCGGCAAAAATATCTACCTTCCTTCAACATTATCATTCACGATCTACTATAATATTAATAACAAAAATAAGTTCAGAAAAACCGAGTATCAAGATTTGTATGAAGATATTAGAGTTTAAAGGTAATTTTAAGAAATACTCAAGGTAATCCAAGATAGAAAGAAAAAAAGAGGTCACGATGGAGGAATAGTAGCAACATTCAAGGAAAGAGAGCAGAGAGATGTTTTAGAGTAAAAAATTATAATATAAAGGAATAGCAGATTGTTTCTTTATTTATAACAATTTCTGCTTTCAAATATTTTTATTTTCACCTCTTTCCAACTACAAATTACTTCCCAAACCCACTTATGTTTCATTTCTCTCTTTCTCTCTCACTCACGTTTACCTTTTCTCTCCCATTTTTTGTTATAGTCAATCACAACACTTTTTCGTTTCTTTTAATCGTTTGCAGTTAAACACTTCTAGCATTCCTCCCTCAATTGCTGTTAATACTTCTCTCTTTCTATCCCCCTTCATTTGCAGTGAACTCTTTCTCTCTTTCCTCTTACAATTTCTCTGTCATTCGCTAAAGATTAAACGTTGTTTTCTTCCTACTTTGATTCATTTACTTACACTCATTTTTTTGCTCTTCTTTCTTTCTTTTATTTGTAATTAAGTCATTTTTTTTCTTCTTCATGGTCTCCCTATTTTCCTCAAACCTATCTTCGCCAAGCCTACCTGCACCTACCTTCACTTATATCCCGTCGTACATCTTCATTCTGATGCAACTTAACCATCCTCTACTTCCCGCTCTAGCATTTTATTCTTACAGAATACCTTCCAATCCTTTCATCTCTCGTCATTTTTCACTTATCTACCCCCACCATTTCTTGTACCATTAGAATTCAGTCTACCTTCACAAACTATTATTTTTCATCTTCTACTCGTCCCCATCTCTTTCTTAATCTCATATATTCCCCACCTCTCTCTCTCTCTCATGTTCCTTTCTCTCTACATCCATTATTACCAAAATTCTATTTCGCTTTAATCCATTCCATTCTCATCTGACTCTTACGCTTCTCTTCTCTTCTCCCCTCTTCCTTTTCCCCTGCTTCCCTATATATTTATATTAGCTCTCTTCACTCATTCCTCTCCACCCTCTTTTATTTCATTCTCTGCATTCCTTATCCTGCTATCTCAGTATAAATGTGTTCTCTTCCCTCTCTTCTTCCTCTCTCACATCCTCAATCCTCTATCCCTCGTTTTAAATGAGGTATAAACTCCTTGTTTAACATCTCTCTCTCTCTCTCTCTCTCTCTCTCTCTCTCTCTCTCTTTCTCTGCCTTTCTATCTCCCTCCCTCTCCCTCTCTCTCTCAGTTTCTTCTTCCCCCTGATACAGTTTTGTCTTTCTGATCACGTTCACTCAATTCTTTTCACATTTAACTCTATTTTAAGACAGTCTGTCACTCTCAAATGCATCCTTTTCTAAAGTATCTTCCCACTAACGATCCCTACACACAGCATACGCTGTAACACTTTCAATATTCTTCACAACCAATGCATTAGTGTAACATCAGCAAATAATACTTGCAATCTTGCACAATTTCTAAATGAGAGAATATAGACTTCGGATCCTTCTCACCATCCCATTTTACCATACTTGCTACTATCTTCTAATATTGTTCTCACTTTACTTTACACATACACACACACACGCACGCACACACACATACACACATACACACACACACACACACACGCACACACGCATACGCACGCACACTCACACACACAGAAATATAGACACACATATATACATACATAGGAGAATGCATATAAGCATCCATATGTGTGTGTGTGTGTGTGTGTGTGTTTGTGTGTGTGTGTGCATGTATATGCATGTTCATGAATATGTGTATGTGTGTGCACGCATGTTGAGTATGTGCATGAATATATTCGTACGCACATGAACGCATTGTGACATCTCCAATAATGTAATATAACTTCAAGAAGGTACTTAAGTTTTCGTGGCAGATAAATTTGCAGCTTTGCAAACTTCATTGATTTTAGAATACGTTTCAAAAGTACATCTAAGGAATGTCTGGATTCTTGTCTTTGAAGAACCTGTGCTATTTCATGTAATAATTTTTTGTTCATTTCATACGTTTCTGTAATATGATACTGTATATAGCACTGAAATTGCGTATGAAGCTTATAATTTCAAACAGATCTTTCAAAATATTAAGTATTTCACTTTTGAGGACATGCATCTAAATTTATAAATAACTCTCTTAAGGTGTCAAATAATTGATTAGACATATAAATCAATAAGGGGCATTTGACCTATGTATGATTCAATAGAGCTAAGTAAGTTTGTTAGAAGGGATTTCTTCACATGAAGCAAATATCTAGAGGAGAACAATATTTTGTGGTGAAGTGCTTGAAAGTACTTCAATAAAGTTGGCTGATATAAATTTAAATTGTTAAAAGTTTGTTAGACAGCAGCTGTTTAATTTCATTGGTTTCAATAGAAAATAACATCATAAAACTAACAATAATAACCTGAAAGAGATGGAGAATTACAGAAACTGATAATGTTTTATAATAAATATCGGTCAAAGGTTTACATATCTCGTCACTGGCGCTATTTGGTGTACCGAGCAAACACATTTTGCAATAAAACAGACTGCTTTGCTGCAAATATATGTAGTTGGAGAGCTACAGTTCAAGAGTCTAAAATGATAAATCACTACCTATATGGAAAATGTTTAGTCGTATTGTACTAAAATATGACCCTTCGACTAACTGGTGTTCCAATACAGAAAATGAGATATCTCTTAACCAAGCAAGTGATTAAGTAATTTGTTAAATTCTAGGACACACTAGAAGCTAGAAAAAGCAATGTAATACAATGGATGATCACTCTGAAGTTAGTTTCGATAAATTTTGATCGTTTCAATATACTAAAGGTTACCTTGAAACTACAATGCATATTACCCCATCTCTTACGATAGACAATGTGCGTAGGTTTACTCAAAACAAGGCATACATTGATTAAATAATATTTCCTTTTGATAGTTATTATAATTGTTTCTAATGTAGGCGCGAGGCCTGGAATTTGGGGCCTAGGTTAGTCGATTGCATCAACCATCGGTGCTCAATTGATACTTATTTTATCAACCCCGAAAAGCTGAAAGGCAATGTCGACTTAGGCGGAATTAGAACTCGGAACGTAAAGAACCGGAAGAAATGTCACTAAGCACTTTTTTCGGCATGCTAGCGATTCTTCCAGCTAATGATCCTTTCTACAATAGGCACAAGACTTCAAATTGAGGATAGGGATGGAGTAAATTTCATCGATCCCAGTGCGTAATTGGCATTTACTTCATCGACCCCGGAAGGATGAAAGGCAAAGTCGACCTCAGCGGAATTTGAAGGAACTCAGAATGTAGGGATGGACAAAATGCCCTTAAGCATTTTGTCCGGCGTGCTAACGATTCTGCCAGCTCGCCGCTTTTCTTCTAGCTAATGATAGATAATGTCTTAAATAATATGAAAAAACAAAATACATCCAGGCTCTGCCTCAGTATGCTGACACTTCGAAATCTGAAGAAAGATTAAGATATTACGTATTGATAATTCACAGAGAATTATCAATACTTACGTTTAAATTTAAATATTTTGAAATCATTTAATTCATGTTAATGGATCGTTTATAATGTTAGCTACAATTTCCAAATGGTAATCTTTATTACAGTTTTAAATTACTGACACAACGCATTTAGACGTTTTTCATATGGTATAAATAGTTAATACCTATTTAGTATTCAGACTTGGACATTTTTATTTGATATAAATAATTAATGTGTATTTGCTATTCAGATTTTCCAGAACAGCTGGCTTTCAATCTTTCCAAAACTTACTAAATTGTAGCACTAGTTGCCAGGCGTTTTCTATACAGTACTGAGTTCAGAGAAGTGTATTCGTTTACTGATACAAGTTTTCAAGACTGTATACTTTCAGCTTAGGTTTAGGTATTTGATTCACATACATTATGTTGCATACTTAGAAAAATAACCAAATAAGACTAAATATAAAACAGAAAATAATAATAAATTTTCTATAGTCTCGAAAGGAGACATCGACTGTATTTCAATACTTTGCTGTCAGGGAGTACTGGCATCGGCCACGTTCGAATGGCGCTTTTTACATGCCACCGGCACGGAAGCCAGTCAGGTGGACCTGGCATCGACCACGTTCGGATGATGCATTTTACGTGCCACCGGAACGGCAGCCAGTCAGGCAACACTGGTCACAGCTACGATGTTGGTTTTCCTTGATTCAACAGGTCTTATATAAAGCATATCATATCGCCCGACGCATCAAGGGTACTCTTAAATGGACCGGACATGCAACACTAGCATCGGCCATGGCTGCGATCTCACTTTAGTTGCCGAGTTTTCTCAATCACAGCATATCTCCAAAGGTCTCGGACTCCTGTCATTGCCTCTGTAAGGCCCAATGTTCAAAGGTCATGCTTCACTACCTCATCCCATGTCTTCCACAGGTTCATTCTACAGTTAGGGTGTGGCACTTTCTCACACAGCTGTCCTCATCCATACACAACACATGACCATACCAGGGCAGTCCACATTTGAAGCTTCTTATGTCTAACATTTCTCTCAGGGCGCTCACATTTTGTCGTGTAGGCACATTGACATTAGACATCCAGCGGATCATACAACCTTCATTTCTTTCAAGCCTACGCATGACTTCAGCAGTCATGGCCCATGTTTCAATGCCGTAAACACACACACACACACACACACACACACACACACACACACACACACACACACACATATATATATACATATATAGATATATATGTATATCTTTTATCTTTCACTTGTTTCAGTCATTATACTGGGCTATGCTGAATCTACCCCAGTACTTAATATTTTACTAAGCCTGGTATTTATTCTCTCGGTCTCTTTTCCGAACAACTAGGTTACGGGAACGTAAACGCACTAACACCGGTTGTCAAACGATAGTGGGTGACAAGCACAGACAAAAAGACGCACACACGCACATCCACGCATTCACAAACACACACACACACGCACACATACACACATATATTTAGCAGAATGACTCAAGGTCCGAAAGTTTCGTGTGTTGGCACTTATCAAGTAATGCCAACGCACGAAGCTGTCGGACCTTGAGTCACTCTATTAGTTTTGCTAAAAATTAATAAAAATATACATATACTCATATTCTGAGTTTTACTTTTGCTTTTTGCATCACTATACCTATATCTACCTATCTATCTATCTATCTATCTATCTATCTATCTATCTATCTATCTATCTATCTATCTATCTATCTATCTGTATGTATGTATGCATGTATGTATGTATGTATGTATGTATGTGGTGTGTGGGGGGGGGTAGACACAGGCGTAGTTGTGTGGTAAGAAGTTTGCTTCCCAACTACATTAATCTAAGTTCAGTCCCACTGAGTGACACCTTGCTCAAATGTCTTCTGCTATAGCCTCGGGCTGCCCAAAGCCTTGTGAGAGGAATAAAAGAAAAGCTATATAGATGCATAGATACATAAACGTAAAACTACAAACAATTGGACTGTGACTAGACAAGTTCATATTCCTCCTTAGAGTAAAGTTTCCATTCATCTAATATATTCATATTACTTCTAAAGGTAAGCACTTTACTTTCCTCCAAAAATATATCAAAATACAATATTATGTTAGACGATTGACGACGATTTGAAATATTTACATGTTTACATAAACATTGGCATGTTTTCATGGAAATATTTATGTGTGATTGTATTTCTGGATAATCATATACTATTAGAACACCAACAATTTCTTGGCATTGTTATTCTCGGTACATCGAAAACATATGAATATTTTTTCATTGTCTAGAGAACTATGCCAATACATGCATAAATACATACATGCATGCATATATACATACATACTCACAGTTCACAAATATCTGCACAAATAAAATCACAAACTACTTGCATTTAAGGAAACGTGCATATATAAATTATGAGACAATATTAACAGACATATGTATATACATATTGCGCGCGCGCACGCACACACACGCACACATGTATGTATGTATGTATGTATGTATTTGTATTTGAGCACACAAACAAGCAAACAAACACAGGAACACTTACGTCCATACTCATTCAATCAATTTATTGATTTCATTTGAAAGACAGAATGCGAAATGATAATAATAATAATAATAATAATAATAATAATAATAATAATAATAATAATAACAACAACAACAACAACAACAATAATAGAATGTTATATATGTAAAAGGTAGAATAGCGGTGAAATAAATAGGCATATTTCGCTGTTTTTAAGGAAAACATTACTCAAAATTGATTATCAATTTTGGCAAAGCTAAACACAATAAAGAAAGGCAATCAATGACATGCCAGAAGGTCACAGAAACAAAGAAGCAAGAAAAGATTGCAGCATAATTCTCTGAACCAGCGAGTAGCTATTAACTATATCAATAATTTCTACAAAAAGTTTCGAAACAATGTCTCGTGGTTCCCTTTATATCGAGTTATAATCAGGAAGTTGTGTTGAATAACAGTTAGTGAAGACGTGTTATAACTTACATTCTTTATACCTAATAGTTATATCTGTAATCCTTAAAGGGTCATTTCTATTTCATTTTATGATTTGCATGTCTCGTTGTTGAAAACTTCACATGGTAATCTGATGAGATGTGTGATTCTGTGATTCTCACCCGTCATATATTACTAGCCAACTGCATACATTCTGCTCCAATAGAGCGACAAAAGGAAATCAGCGCAAATTATTCTTCCAAAAATCCGACTTCTTTATCTCTTTTCCTCTTCGTTTCCTCTTTATCATCTTCATCATTATCATCGTCAACAGCATCCCTAATTTTTACTCTTGCCCTATTTTATTTAACTCTTTCTGCAATTCTAAGCAGAGCCCAAGAGAAAAATTGCTTATTCCACTGTAAAATCGCCTATTTCACTATTCTTCCACGTGTTCTAAGCATCGCATGCTTTACACTAACACTTGCTATCAATGTCATCTAACTTAATCCGTTTGATATGTGGTAGTTTTCCTTTAATTTTATTGTGCCATTTTCATTAGATGTCTATTGGCGAAATTGTAGGATATAAATCTACTTATTTCTATCTGATCAAAAGAAAATTAAAATTGTTTTTACTAGGCAGAAATACAATTTCTGATAACAAGCCATATTTTCTCTATTGATTGATATTCTACAATTACATGACCTTACCAAACATATGAAACCAGTTATGACATTCAGAAAAGTGGAATGATGAAATTACTTTTATGCGTCTATCTATTCATTTATATTTCTTTCAATGTGTGTGTGTGTGTGTGTGTGTGTGTGTGTGTGTGCAAGGTGCATGACTCAGTGGTTAGAGCGTCGGGGTCACAATCATGAGGTAGTGAGTTCGATTCCTGGACTGGGATGTGCGTTGTGTTCTTAAGCTGTAGAAAATGAGTTGCGACATTACTGGTGCCAAGCTGTATTGGCTTTTGCCGTTCCGTTGGATAACATCGGTGGCGTGGTATGCATGGGCGACTGGTATTCTTCCATAAACAAACTTGCCTGAACTTGTTCCTCGGTGGGTATCTTTCTAGGAGCAATCCCATGGTCATTCATATATATATATATATATATATATATATATATATATATAACATAATATGGTAAAAATTCGATATTAATTAATATCAATTTAATACCAGGAAAGATAAATAGATACTTTAATTTGGAAGTATTGATTTTGAAACTATAGTCTGCAGATAATCGAGGTATGTACAATTTTCACTGGTCTAGCCCGCCTGTTTTTGCTCCGCTGAATCCGTATTTGAGAATTTTTTAAGTGAGCTTCTTCTAGCATATTGACAGACCGGTCACTGGTCAATCTTATATACACAAGTATATATATAAATATATATATATATATATATATATATATATATATATATATATATATATATATATATATATATATATATATATATATATAGACTTCTTCCCCGTCCGGTCCTTTCATCATGCTTTGACCATCAGACACATTTCTTTCGTTGTTTTCCTCTCCACAGCTATATAGAAGAGGGTAGGCTCGAAACGTTAAAGACTTCTATTTTTCACCTCGTCCTTGTTTTCTGTATTTTGGGATCACATATCTATCTATCTATCTATCTATCTATCTATCTATCTATCTATCTATCTATCTATCTATCTATCTATCTGTCTGTCTGTCTGTCTGTCTGTCTGCCTGTCTGTCTGTCTGTCTCTCTCTCTCTCTCTCTCTCTCTCTCTCTCTCTCTTTCTCTCTTTATGCATATATATATATTTGGACTTAGTATTACGGCAACATATATTTTTATCCTTTACGGCAACATATATTTTTATCCTTTACGACAATAGATATTTTTATCCTTTTCCCGAAGCTACTGATTTATTTTCGAAAGTCATACATGTGTATATGTATACGTTGGATCAAAGAAAGCGAGTAGAAGCTAAAAACAGCACATATAATATATTAGTACAAATACGGATTGATGAATACATACAAAGTGATGATAAATAGAAAAGAAAAAATGGTGCATCTCAGGAAAAGCAGTTGTTGTGTAGTCCCAATCAGCTCTGATTGAGCTTATCTACCTTACAAATGCAGTCGTTTGAACAACAAGATGCGTTCCATTATATTATACTACGTCATGCTGAGGAGTATAATACGCACAGTGATATGCAGAGATTTATGTCTAAATTTTGCTTAAACTTATCCTGATTTTCAACAAATCTAAGCAGACGAAGTGAAAACAATAGACTAAATGGTTGAATGTCACAGTAATAAAAGCCAACAATACACGGTACAAGGAAATCAGCGAGCATCTATTAACTATTATTTCTACAAAAATTCCCAAATTTCTTGTCCTCGTTTCTGGAGTTAACGCTTGGTAACTATCGTATGGAAGAATCAAGACAATCGGTTATTGATTAATTTTCTGTACTAGAAACGATACTTATTACTGATATAAAAAGAAATTGTCGGAGATTGCGATATTATTCTGATGAGATGTGCATATCTGTAGTTTTCATATATTTGTTTCCTATTTGAGCACAAGATCACCAATTAAAGGGGATCGCTATAGTCTATTCAATCGATCATTAGTAATTTGATAATGTTTTTTAGCAGCCTCAGAAACTTTGTTTTTAACAAAGTTCACTTTCCCGAGAAAGTAAATCATAATGTAAATTTACATAACTCAATTATTCATGGCATTTTTTCCGACGCTATAGCGATTCAATCATTTAAAATTAACTGCATAGAGTCATCAAAATTAGTGAGACAAATGAAATCAGAACAGACTTTCAATTCCATTAAAGTATCTGCAATAAAAATATAAGTTTAGATTCATTTTCTAGATTGTTTTTTTATCGTCGTTTTACATTGTGGAAAAGCTGTATGAGCTGAACCAATGCAGGAAAGCTCTACGTCAGCAGTTCTCAAAACGGTACACAAGAGAAATTTCGGAGGTTTGAAAGATTTGTAAAAATACTGGAACTGTGAAGAAATCACAACGAACAGAATGTAACGCGTGTATCTAAAAAATAAGCTGGATGCTTTTGTTGAACCCATCCACTTCTTATGAACAGGTATTCGTCGATGCTTACAACCGAAAACAAATCCTGTCAACTGAGAATATTATGCACGTGCGCTTCTCTGGAACCACACTTGTTAGAAGGAGCCAAGCAAATCCAGCTCATTCAAATATTTAACATTAAATTAAATTAAATTGATTTCTTGTATGATTTCTGGATGAGGAAACAAGCAATAAATCGATTTCAGTACTTGACTAGAAATTGATTTTATCAAGTACCAGGATGAAAGACAAAGCTGATTACCATGGCATTTGAACTCTTTGGCCTGTTCTAGTATATCCAGCTATTTTACACTATGTTCTTTGCACAGGGTACACTAATACGGCTTGACAAAATGAAGTGGTACGCCGGAATAAAAAGTTTGAGAACTGCATCATATAGTGTTTTCACCAACTAATAGAAACTGCAACTAACTCACCCTAAATCGGGAAATGTACTTTAGATAATGTAGACATATATTTTAGAATGCCTTTGATCCTATATTTATTCCATCAGGTCTAACCTGGGGCTAAGCAGTAGCAAATGTAGGAGAGTTATCAATACATACAAAAGTAGTATATACATGCAGGTAGTCACTATAGCTAACTGGCAGACTGTCAGTTACGACGACGAATGTTGTAGTTGATCCGATCAACGGAACAGCCTGCTTGTGAAATTAACGTCGAATTGGCTGAGCATTCCACGGATATGCGTATCCTTAACGTAGTTCTCAGGGAAATTCAGCGTGACACAAAGTACAAGGCTGGCCCTTTGATATATATATACTACTCACTTTTGCCTAGTGAGTGGACTGGAACAACACGAAGTAAAATGTCTTGCTCAAGGACATAACGCACTACTGGGTATCGGACTCACTATCTTACGATTGTGAGCCGAATACCTTAACCGCTAATTCATGCGCTTTCACATAAGCAGGCAATGGATTCGTGAGCATATACAAAAACGCTGATATATATGCATATAACTTCTTTCTCAAATTCGGTAATGTGTGTAAGGGGATGTATATGAATATATTAGTAATTATATATGATTTTCTGTACAAATTTGTATGCATTCAAAGAATGTGTGCTTAGATTTGCATGCATATATATTTATGAATATTAAAATTATGCATTTATATGGGTAATGCTTGATAACATACAATTAGTATATTCATAGTGCTATGAAGGAATATGATGAAGGTTATACTCCAAAGGCAAAGAGGTCATTGCTCCAAAGATGAAATTATTTGACGTCAATGAAATCTGCGTTTACTTATTTAGGAATAGGAACTGTGTACACGCGTTGTCATAATTTAAGGGCAATCTTCTAGGTTAACAAGCTATTTTGGTGAACGGAGCGAACATACATAAATATGGTCAATATGAGTCAGAGATATGAGGTTCGAAAGAAGACAATTGGAATAGTGAGGTTTGGTTGATAACTATCGTTAGGAATTAAGTGTCGCCAAATTGAGACCTATCCAAAGGATTTGGCGAATATATTGAAAATTGTGTCGAATATTAAGTAGATACTATTAAATAATGAGATAAAATAAATGTGAGATGAATGATGAATAAATAAAAAAAAAGAACAATACAATGAATACTTTTGTAAATATAAGACATCCTCAGACTAATATTTTAGTTATCTGGTAAAAGAGATTTTCTAACTGCTAAAATGATGCTGATTTTTTAGCGATCAAGTGAAACGAAAGCATAGCTAACAGAAAGAAAAGCAATATAATGTGGATAAATAAGCTTATATAATATAATTATTATATAAGATAATAATCATTATGAGGATAATAATGATGATAATTATAATGATTTCAAATTTTGGCACAATGCCAACAATTTGGGGGGAAGTGGGAAGTCGACCCTAGGGCTCAACTGCCACTTATTCTATCGACTCTGAAAGGGTGAAAGGTAAAATCGACCTAAGCGGAATCTCAACTTAGAACATAAAGACGGACGAAATGACACTGAGCATTTTGCACGACGCGCTAACGATTTTACCAGTTCGTCGCCTAAATCATAATAATAATAATAATAATAATAATAATAATAATAATAATAATAATAATAGTAGTAGTAGTAGTAGTAGTAGTAGTAGTAGTAGTAGTAGTAGTAGTAGTAGTAGTAAAAAACAACGAAAAGGCAATACGGTAGACAATTACAGGCCGATATCCTATTTGCCACTTATGTGGAAGTTATTGACTAGAATACTTGCAGAGTCAATTTACGAACATCTGGAAAAAAATGGAGTCCTACCACATGAGCAGAAGGGTTGCAAGCGTAAGTGCAGATGTACCAAGGATAGACAAAACTGTCCTGATAGACAAAACTGTACTTAGAGACTGCAAGAGGAGGAAAAATAACTTAGCCATGTCATGGATCGACTATCGTAAGGCGTACGATATGATCCCGCATTCTTGGATTATGGAGTGTATGAACCTATTTGGTATTGCTTGGAAAAAGTATAGCGAATTGGAGGACGGACCTGATAGCATACGGAAGAAGTTTAGGGACAGCAGAAATTAGGAGGGGCATCTTCCAAGGGGTCTTCCTGTCTCCACTGATCTTTGTACTGTGCTTGATATCACTAACACTAATTCTGAAGAAAGCAAAAGCTGGGTATGTATTCAAAAGCCGCCATCAAAAAGTCAACCATTTGTTATTCATGGATGACATCAAACTTTATGGTAAAGACGAAGCCCAAGTCATCTCCCTCGTTGATATCAGTGCTGATATCAGAATTGAGTTCCGACTGAGAAAGTGTGGTGTGTTAATCTTGAAGAGAGGCAAAATCAAATGTATGGACGGGCTAACGATACCGTTGTGGGAGGTTATGAAGCAGATAGAAGAGACGGACTATAAGTACTTGGAGATTTTGGAAATAGAGAAATTAATGACAGAAAAATTTAAGGTGGAGCACTTGCGCAGAATGAGACTAATCCTTAAGTCGAAATTAAATGGACGGAATAAGATCGAAGCTATCAACACCTGGGCGGTTTCACTCCTTAGATATGGAGCAGGGGTAATCGCATGGACAGTAGACGAACTAAACAGCTTAGACAGAAAGACAAGGAAGTTGCCAACTAGATATGGGTCACTCCGCCCAAAAATGACACAGGCAGACTGTATGTACCAAGAAAAAGAAGGGGAAGAGGACTTATTGGCTGCGAACGCAGCATTAGAACAGAAGAAAACAACATAGCATGGTATGTAAAAAATACCACGGAACCGCTATTATTAGAAGTAGGAAGGTCAGTATTTTGTAGAATGAAAGATTGCAAAGATAAAGCACTAAAGAAAGAATTGAAAACGAATGAAACTGAAAATAGGTGGATAAAGAAAAGAATGCATAGACAATTTCATAGGGATGTTGAAGATAAGACAGACAGAGAAAAAAGATGGCTGTGGATGACTAAAATTGATTTAAAACCGGAAACGGAGGCTCTAATCTGTGCTGCCCAAGAGTAAGCACTAAGAACAAACTACATAAAATACAGAATAGATAACACATCAGAAAGTGATAAGTGCAGAATCTGTGGACAAAATGGTGAAACCGTATGGCATATTACCAGCCAATGTACGCCACTAGTCCAGAAGGAATATAAGAGACGCCACGACAATAAAGCCAGGCTTGTCCATTGGACACTCTGCAACAAGTATGGACTTGACAGAGCCAAAAATTGGTACAACCACAAACCTGAAGGCATCGTCGAAAATAGAAATGCAAGGATCCTATGAGATTTTATGATTCAGTGCGACTATGAGATAGAGAATAGGAAGCCGGATACAGTCTTAATTGAGAAAGAAAACAATCTATGCTGGATCATAGATATAGCATGCCCAGCAGACAACAAGGTATGCAATAAGGAAGAAAGAAAAGTTGAGAGATATGACAGGTTAGCTTGGGAAGTTAAGCAGTTGTGGTCGATGAAAAAGGTAGCAGTAGTACCAAGTATTGTCGGAGCCCTGGGAACAGTGAGCAAAAACCTCGAGAAGTACGTAGAACAAATAGGGGCTGCAATAAGGGTAGAGGAACACTTACAGAAAACAGCACTGCTTGGACCCGCTCGAATACTCCGGAATGTGCTCGAAAAATAAGAGGTGTTACCTTAGTTCACTGGTAGTGAACAGCTGACACTGTAGTATATCTCCAGCGTTAGAAGCTGTGCAAAGCCAATAATAATAATAATAATAATATTAATAATGGTTCAAGGTCTGAAATTTTGCGAGAGGAGGCTAGTCGATTAAATCGATCCCAGTCTACAACAACTGGTATTTATTTGTTTTATTGAACACTAAAGGATGAAAATTAAAGTTAACCCCTAATGGGTTTGAAACCGAAACGCATAGAGGTAGAACGACCACTACAAGGTCCGTGGCTTTAACGGTTGTACCAAATAATGGATTAAATGAATAATGGTTGAGATATTTGTGTTTAAGATAGTAATCACAAATAAACACCAAAGAATAAACACTTAGGCAATTCGGAATATTCTATTTCAGGAAGCTTATTCTGGGTTCTCCGGCAGTCTGTTACATTAGAATGACAATAGAACAACATATTACTTCAACAACTTTTCTTTTCCAGTTTATTTGCATTTTATGTTTTATTTCTCAAAGAAAACTGATTATGTCACGTTCATGTTTCCTCTAGGAACAAGTTGTAACCTTTTACTCTATCTCTCCACTACGTATTTTATATCTCTATCTGGATCATGAAATTACCTAGGTTTTCCCTATGATCTATGTAGTTTTATACAGCTTTTTTTTAAACAATATCGAGCAAATTTTTTTAATTACTTTCCATGACACATACACACACGCACATACACGCATACGTGACGCTAATCTAACAATCCGCGTTCAATGTTTATCATCATCAGCATCATCACATCAGACCATCATAACCATCGCTAGCATATCATTTCCACCCCGATTTAACTTCAGCAGTTTTTTTTTTCTTTTATTTATCTATTTATTTATTTATTTGTTTTTCTGCTAGTAATTTCAGTTCCACAAGCAACAACAAAATCTGTTTTATCACTTTCACTTTCAAAATACTGTAATCTTATCGTTATTAACACTTTTACAACCACCAACACACCTTACTATTTACATCCACACCAATAATTTCATGTGTTTCATTCTCTCACTTACTCCCTCATTCCCTCATCACCACCACCACCCTTTCCCATTCACCACTATCACCACCATCAGCATCCCCCACCACCACCACTACAACCCCACCCCTACTCCCACATCAACAACAACTCTTTTGCAACACAGCTCCACTACCACCTTACTTTAATTGTTTCGCTCCATTCTCCACCACTACCACGTTCACACATACATTTCTCCAACGATTTGTGTTTACTACTGCTGCTTCTGTTGTAGTTGCTGCAGTCACAACTATTTCTCCCACTGCTACAGTTATCACAGCTGCTGCTGTCTTTGTTGTCAGTGCTGTTGTTGTTTTCCTTCTTACTGTTGTTGTTGTTGTTGTTGTGGTGTGGTTGTTGTTGATGTTGTTGTTGCTGGTAGTGGTGCGATGTTTCTGTTATTCATTTTCTTCTATATAATAATTTCACTAACTTCATGACTATTAGACATATCACGGTTACTTCACTAACACCAATGCTCACACACACACACACACACACCGCCCCCACCGCCTCTTCACTGCCAACATAAGTAACACTTTTTAACTGTAACTAGCACTGGATTATTCACAACCACCGCTAACACTGATATCCATCATTCTCACCATCACCAACATCGCTGTACTAACAGCAACGATTGTCATACCGTCTACCGTTATAGAAACTATTGATATCTTTATTTCCACCACCACCACTATCACCACCACCACCGATATCATCAACATCATCATCGTCGTCGTCGACGTCATCTCTAATAACACTGACAGTATGGGTAAATCTCACAACACCGGTTTCGCTCCCATCATTTCCCAGCAGTTCTGTAGCTATCAGTATTACTGTGATAACAGCCACCACTGCAGAGAATATTTTCCACCACCACCATTCTTCTTCTTCTTCTTCTTCTTCTTCTTCTTCTTATTATTATTATTATTATTATTATTATTATTATTATTATTATTATTATTATTATTATTATTATTATTATTATTACTATTATTATAACCACTATCTCCAGTATCAGCACAAAAAAATGTTTGCTCCAGTGATAGCAGCATTAGCACCACCGCTGATAGTGTCTATTGTTAAACACGATACTAACAATACCATTGCCTCCACCACCGCTGAATGATGGCTTCACCTTCCCCACTTTCACTATCGTCATCGTCATCATCATCATCATTTAGTATCACACCGCAAGCAGCAGCCCCATCACCTCCAACAGTAACTGCTGCCTCTACCACCACACTCGACGCTACCTGCCCCAACGCCAATAATATCTGTAGTAGCAACATGCAACAATATCAACACCAGCACCGTCAGCAAACTATCACCACACTATAGTTGCCGCTACCACCAATAACTACACTTACACGATTGCTATATTCCTCATCCTACCCACAATCCAATTTTCTTTTCTCGTAATTTGCTTTCGTTGCAATATTTCTGTAGAAAGACCTTGAACAGATTAAAATCGCTAAGTTAGCACAACACACACACACAAACACACACACATACACACATATTATCGATAAGGTAGAAAGCTAGCACGTGACGGCTGTCTCCGCCACACACCATCGACCTGACTGCATCATGCCAAAGAAGAGAGCGACCGGTGTTACCATGACCCAGATTCGTATTCTTCCATTGACTTCTGCAAGAAATAAATAGGAGAAAAAAAGCAATGAACAAAAAAAAAACAAATAAATGAACAAAGACATTAAGTAGAAAGCAAAACGAAAGTCTTTAATCCGATTTCTTTTATTTGTATTTTTTTTATTTTTCTTCTCAGTTCTTTCTCTTTTTTTTTTCTTTCTCTATGTATGTAGCCTTCAGGTTATTCCCTTTCTGTTATGCTAGCAGCCCATACTTTTTTTCCACCATGTTTACCTTCTCCCTTTAAACTACATTCTTCTCACCTTCTTTTTCCCTTAATTTCGATCCTACCTATTTTCATGTATCATCAGTTCTCTCTATGTCTCTATCTCTATCTCTCTATCTCTCTATCATCTATCTACCTTTTCTCCTTTCTTGCCTTCTCTAGCTATCCAATTTTATTTGTCTTTCTTCTCTTCTCTCCTTTCTGTATTTACTTCGTCTCACTGCTCCATCCACCATTACTACTACCATCACGTTCTTCGTCATATCTTTACAAGACGTTAGCTTTCTTTGATGTTTTACCTTCAAGTCTTCTCAAAGTGAGCGGGTTAGCTTCTCTTCAAATTATTGTATCGATTTCTTCTCCACCACTACTTCCACCGTCACTCTATTTCTTTACACATTCAGTATTCTGCTTCTCTGCACGTGTGGCTGCGTCGCAAACGCAACACACATCGTTTATCTATTGCGTGTACATTAATGCACTCTGTAAATATGTGCGTTCCTAAATTATATGTTCACTTGTACATACTGAAATGTATATGCGTGGCCATGGATTCACAAACGTATATAATACACACACATTCAAACACATGTACGTAACTAGATAGCTTAATTCAATGAAAAGTTGGCTCAGTAGATACGTGAAAATATAGGTGCGTCTTTGGCAAATCTGATAGATTACAGGGTGGGTGTATGGTTGGATAAATTGAGGGTGTATGGATGGATAGATAGCACAGTGTGATTTTGTGAGTGGATGAGCTGGATAAGAGATGAGGAGGAGGATAAGATTTATGTTTAAGTAGAACGAGATAGTGATCTAAATTGCTTAGCAAATTTATTTCCTGTTGAACTTCAACCTGCCAAATGTAATATTGGTACCAGCCAAACGGTCTTGTCATTCAATTTCTACCAGTGTCTGATTTTAAAATCATACTGACAATTAAAAGAAAAAAGAAAATATTTGCTTTGACTGATAACCCCTTTTATAAGTGTTACTATGTAAATGCGTTTGTAGAATATATGTGTGTACGTCTCCGAACGTGTTTTTATTGAATCGGCTGGTATACATCTGGCCGATTAGGAAGAATAAAACTCGTCATGCTTCTTACCATATTCTAAGCACTACGAACACGCATAGCATACGTACCTCATATTATGTAAGATAAAAACGACTGTCAGTTATACGTGAAACATACAATTTTCATGATCTATTCTGAATTACACATGATGTGTGCACTTATGGGTGTTTATGATTAATGCACTTTGTATATATTGCGCTTGCATATATATCTGTACATATTGTATATTTTGTGACATTCCCTTTATAAAAACAACACACACAAACACGCACACACACACACATTATGTGTGCATGTACGCTCGCTATACTTTATATTTTATGAAGTATAAATTGTGAATACATTTCCAGAGGTTTCAAACAGATGAGTGGTGACTGAACCGAATTTGCCACTGTTACGAAATATGAACACACGTTTGAACATGGCGGTACCTTAGTCAAATATTATAAAGTTTATCTAATCGTTTTATGACCCGGTTTCCATTACTGGATTGGGCCACTCACATCACAAATATTCTTGAGAGCAACTTGAAAGACACGATTTTTCATTTCATCTGGTCTAAATTTCTGATTCTTTTCTATGTAAAAAAAAAAAAAGAATCAATAACAGTTTATTCTCATCATTCTATCAATCGTTGGTTAGTCTCTTTCTTTCCATCTGTCTCCCCAGCCGATTATTATCATTTGAACATTATAGTGCCACACAAGTATTCACAGAAAACAAGTGAGACGACATTTACTGCTTTCAACGTTGCAAGAATACCGAATTTCAAAAATAATTACAGCGTAAATTTACAAGAGGTTTCCAGTAACTAAGTAGCTAGTTTTCTTTACGTTAACATATACCGTCTTTTACATCAATTGATGGTGCTTGAAGAATCCATTGCAGTCAACTGAACGATTTGTGCAGCGTAGCAAAATCTTTTCTAATATTAGTTCTGTGCTTTGAATTGATACTTAAGAGAGTTATAAAAGACACCGGAGTATTTGTGTACATGCGTTTGTGTGTGTGTGTCGCGTATGTCTCTGTTTTGCGCCTGCGTAAATGTCTATATGTGTTTTCATGTGTATGAGATAATGATCGTCTGTGGATATACTTTCCTACTTCAAACGTTTTACAATGATTCTTGTCTCCGCGAAAATTTGTTAGAAGAGAGACTGAGAAGCAAATAGTTTGTATTTAAGGAATATTTCGTTTGATATTCTTTATTACGAACCCTATTTGAACTTCTAATATGCCTTTGGTTAAGAATCGAGAATTGTTATCAGGTTATGTGGAAAAGGCAATCCAAGGATATTATTAAATGTTTTTTCAGTTGAACCGTAAAAATCAACAAACGTAGTCGCTACCCATACAGAAGTTCTTAATATATTCGTTTAGAGAGCGATTTGTTGGTGGTGGAATTATTGATAATATTGAGAAAAATGCCACAATAACTAAAATATGAATAAGAATATACTAAACATGAGAAAGTAAACACGTTAAATGAATGTATAATTAGGAAAGTGTAAGACTGAATGCAGTGGATTTATTGTCGTAGCTTCACTTTGATCTAAGTAAACAAGCAATTAAGCAATCGATTCATCTGATATTTGGGTGTATATGTAGCCGTTCCTTATTATGTAACCTAAGAAAACAGATCCAATTAGGTAACATGCAGAGCATGTGCATCTGAATTTTCAGCATTATTGTTATGATTCGCTTGCTTTACACATTAAAACATAGAATGAATATATATATATATATGTATACGTATACACATATGTCCATTCATACACGTGGAAAAAACTTGTACATATTTTTGTCTTCCAAATACTACTTACGAGTTACTAATAGTTTGAGGCTATGCGAGAAGACACCTACCTACCCTAAGGCATGCTGCCGTCTTACAATTAAACTCTGATCCGTTTAGTTTCAAATACCTATGTCTGCGGCCAAATCGTATGAAATATATTATATAGGAGAATGGTCTCCCGGAACAATTACCGCAACGAAAGGTTCTCCCACAGACGATCATTATTCGTGTAAATAACTTTACACGGATATGTATATGTATATGTACACATATACATACGTACATACATACATATATATGGAAATATGTTTATATATATATATATATATATATATACACACACACACAAATATACATACGTACATACATATATGAAAATATGTTAATATATATATGTATATGTACGTATGCATATATACACGCAAATGTATATACACATACATACGTATATATACAATATAGATACATACACACACACGTGTTTGCTTTGTAAAAGATTGTTCTCCGATGCCTTCAATGAAGGTTACTCTGTTTTTCGATCAAGTGAATTACATTACCCGCTTATCGAATTAAGTGACCGAGAAATCCACAAATGCATGTATCCTTAACGTGATTCTCGGGCAAAATCAGCGGGATAGTTGTGCGGCCAGGCCCTACTGTCTAAATTGTGGCTATAGTCCATCTGAAGGACAGTTTTGTCAGTCCAATTCCAATATGTGGCAGTCAAAATCTTCGGTATATGCACTGGTTCGATTCTTCATAGTTTCCGTGAGTAAAGTTAATATATGACGTTTCGAGCTCAGTCGGATCCTTTACAGACGAATAGGAGAAGGATTTCTGTGTGGTACAGAGTATATAAAAATTGATACCTTGAATGTGTAATATAGACGATCGGCGTAACTGTAATCACATAAGACTTGCTCCGGGACTTTGCGTTCATATACTACCATTAGCTTAGTTAGGAGGAAGATCTAACCTGCCATCCGGGTGTCTTGGATACCATTAGCGGAGTCCACTCTATTGCGAGCATTCGAGTTAAGTTTCGGCTTGATGATAATTTCTTGCCTAACTCACTCCTCCTACTAGTTCCAGGGACCCTACCATGTCATGGATAGTGCCTTCCCTCCCAACTAATACACCTCCATTCATATGAACATATGTAGAAGAATATATGCATGCATATATATATATATATATATATATATATATATATATATACATACATATATATATATATATATATATATATATATATATATATATATATATATATATATATATATGCATATATATATATGCATATATATATACATACATATATATATATATATATATATATATATATATATATATATATATATATATATATGCATATATACATGTATGTACATACATACACATATATGTATATGTATATGTATGTATATATATATATATATATATATATATATATATATATATATATATATATATGCATACATACATACATATATGTACATATATGCATGTACATATATGTACACGCACACACACACACATACAAACACACACACACTCACACACACACACTCACACACACACACACACACACACACACACACACACACACACACACACACACACACATATATATATATATATATATATATATATATATATATATATATATATACATTGCATATTTATTATATGTACTCCTTTATAAATGCGCGAATACCGTCAAAATCATGCTGCAAAATCAGAAATGTAAAATGTGAATCAGAGTTTTCTATATCTCGTCAACAACTTACAACCGTACAGAAATTATAAAATTATTTATCTAATATGTTATAGCGTTGTAGTGGGAACGATTTAATCAACTATATCGCTAAAAAAAATATTTGGTCATGTGCCACTTTTAGAAATCAATGTATTAAATGCGTACAATATGCAATATCAACTTTAAACTACTCGTGTAGAGAGACACGTCATCTATTAATATACATTTCCTTTATGTATGTTCATCTTCAGATTATGATTACTTGAAACATATGTATTCACCATATATATATATATATATATATATATATATAATTATCTAATGCAATGGTACGTGCAGCAAAAAACGTTTATTGATATATATATATATATATATATATATATATATATATATATATATATATATATAATTTCTTTCCTTCTTTTGGGTGAGGTTAGAATATTGGTTCTCGAGGCACATTACATAAAGCTATAAATATCGGCTTGAAAAACCCTTGTGAATAGAAAAATTCAAAGGCTATGTGTGTGGTGTGTATGCAAGCATACATACATGTATACATACATGCAAACATACATACATACACACATACAGACAGACAGACAGACAAAAAGACAGGCAGACAGACAGAAATACACACACATACATATACGTATGTGTGCGTGTGTGTGTATGCGCGTACATGCACAAATATATGTATTTGTATGCATGCACACACACGCACGCAGAGACAAGTTTATATGAATGAAGTATCTAAAGATGCGTAACAAAACTATGCAATGATTCCCTTTAAATCTAGTTTGTAGATTCAGGTAATGCGTGTATTTCGCTGAATAAATTGCTATGTTAGCATTGTCTGCACAGTTGACTGCTGACTACAGCTGTGCATCAATATAGTGGCCTGAATTTGATGTCTGCATATTGCCAATGCAACTGCATACATCATTATAACTAACTGAAGAAGAATACTGCTGACTGCAGAGTGAAGCTGCACATAACACCTGATCACCATACTCTTGTTTTTGTTTTCAGAGAATAAATACGGTGTTCTCGTAAATAATATAAAAATTTCTATTATTTCTTCTAAATATAGCACCACGTTTTAATCCCTAACAATTCAGCTCATATTCTATTGTTAGTAAGTATTTGTGTATCTTTCTAAATTATTTATATTTTAAGAAACTGTTTTCACCTCCAAGTCTTTTCCATCTAAAAGCGTAGATTTGATGCTGTGCATTCTTCACTTTAAATATGAAAGTTAGTGTTATGGAAAATGTTTGAACCCTGATGCAGGTACATAATCCTTAATGACAAACATCCGTTATTATAATAAACAAAGAGAAATAAGCTTATTTTCCAAAAATTCGTTATGTGTGTGTGTTGACAAAAGGCTGCGGAATATATCTTTAAAAGTTGCTGTAACATTATATGAGTAAAAAATACAGAACTGTGGTATAAAATGCATAACTGGAAATAGTTGCCTTTCCTTCAACTATTACACAAAGTATTCTGAGAGAAAGGTCCACCTTTTATATATTTATCACCAGACAACATAGAGATATATCAATAACTAATCCTACCAAGTGTAGCATCTTAGTGTAGCGAGTATGTTAACACTCTTTAAGTTTGATTTATGGAATGAATGATAGATGCATGCGCGCTCACAAACACACAGACAGTTGTACATATATGTATGTATGTATGTATGTATGTATATAGAGAGAGACAGACAGACGGACAGATAGATAGATAGAGTTACATGTATACATGCGTTTGAGTAGGTATAAATGTATGAATGAATGAATATATTTATATATATATATATATATGTGTGTGTGTGATGTGTGTGTGTGTATGTGTATGTTTGTGTGTGCATATATATATATATATATGTATATGTGTGTGTGTGTATGTATATGTATATCTATGTGTGTATGTCTTTGTGTTTGTCCTTCATCACTGCTTAACAACCAATGTTGTGTTTACATTCCTGTAAATTAGCGGTTCAGTATTAAGAAACCGATTGAATAAATATCAGGCTTTAAAAAAAAAATACTGCTGTCGATTTGTTCGACTATAACTCTTGAAGGCGATGCGCCATCGTGACTACAGTCTAATAACTGAAACAAACGATAAAAGACTATATCTATCTATCTATCTATCTATCTATCTATCTACCTGTCTGTCTGTCTGTCGGTCTATTTGTTTGTCTACCTATCTAATATGTACAAGGATATGGGTTCGTGCCCACGTTCATCCCTCGGCCATTCTAGTCATAAGAGTTTTCAATCCAATATTTACATACTATTATTTATTACTTTATGCGCATCGAGATCCAATGTTCCTGGAAAGTATTATGTGCGTGTGCGAGCGTGTACGTCTGTGACTACACTTCTTTTATATTATGCCACCGAGCCTAAAAACTTTTCCCTCCACCGCGTATTACTACAATATAAGCTATTTCAGTATCTCATACCTTACTTTATATCAGACGGTTACACTATGCAATAACTACTCTTAGAATCCTGTAACATATTGGGATTTACCCTTTAATGGACATTTAAATATTAATTAAATTTTTTTTATAGCTGATAGATACTCGTGTCATTTTATCATATATTGCTTTAATGTGCACAATCTGGAAAGAAGAAGAGACGAAGGGCTTATCAGGGTATCATAAGAGCGAGCTAGGTCGGTGACTCTTTACTTTTTTGAGCATAATGTTCCAACTATCAGATACTTATCTTACCTAGTGAGACTCATTAACTGGTTCGTTTCCTTCTAACACTGAATATTGTTATGGGATATTTGAAGTTCATTAATGCTGTGTACGCATATATTATTTATATATTATATACAAATATCGTGTAATGGAGTTCTACTTTGAAACCTTAGTGATCAAGTGATAAAGAATGCATTAGGATTTCTATAAGTACAGATTTCAAATACGTACATTTGAGTATGTATAAGTAAGATTTAGATAACTTATTATATAGAGTGTGAAGGGGTACGGTCTGCTGGTTAGGGTGTAGCTCGCCAGATCGTTGTTTCGATTCCTTGAAAAGCGGCGCGTTGTGTTCTTGAGCAAAACAATTCATTTGACGATGCTCAAGCCCACTCAGTTGTATATTTGTAACTCTGCGACTAACTGGCGTTCCGTTCAGCGGGGTGACATCATTCAAAAATGCATTGTGACTAATACTGTGTAACGATAACAAGCAACAGAGAAATAAGTGATTAATGTAAGATTAAAGTAAGGTATAAGTGATTAACATAAGATTAAAGTAAGATATAAGTGATTAACGTACGATTAACGTAAGAAACACAATTCTGGAATGATTTCAAATTTTTATCGTCAACCCCATTAGAAGATTTTACTACCTATCTCTAATTTAGGGGAATTGGTCGAGACACATGTAGTGTTGCTAAAGGCAGAATACAACGGTGAATACGGAATAAATAAAAAAAACCGTTGACTTCTCGCAACATTGCGAGAATATAATACAATATCGCTATCATGTATTCGAGTAATGTACTTCCGCGCATAAAGTGGAGGCGCATGGCTTAGTGGTTTACTCATGGACTTATGATCGTAAGATTATGGTTTATGGTTTCGATTCCTGGACCGGGCAACGTTTGCTGTTCTTGAGCAAAACACTACATTTGTTGCTCCAGTCCACTCAGCTGGCAAAAATGGGTAATCCTGCGATGGACCGGCGTCCCGTCCAGGTGGGGAACGTATACGCCTTGGAAAACGGGAAACCGGCCTTTATGAGTCGGTATGTCTCTAGAAGATTACTTAACATTACTTCGCATAAAACTTCAGAATATTTTGTCACACTGTTATGGTTAAACAGCACAATGGTATATAGTAATGTTTATGAATGTTCTGTGAAACAATCATAAGAATATATCGAAGGAGGCCGTCCAAATGAATTACTTATTTTCTGACATATTCGTTTGTTTTTCAGTTAGTCACCACCGCTCCGAGTTTTGACTGTTTATTTCTACTTTTGATTTTGTTATTATTTCGTCTCTTTTTAGTATTCTATACTGTTCTGTTTGTCGGTATTTAAAAAAGATTTTATGAAAGGTAATATTCATTTAATTTGAATCCATTATAATATTACTACGGTGGAGGCACAGATTTAAAGGATTTAGCCCATCATACTGATCCCAGCACTAATTTCAGTTTGGGTTTGTTTTAAACCTCTGTATTTGTTAAGCCCCTAAATAAAGAATACAGCACAAACACAAAACTGGTTAAAAACCGTGGCAAACGTAAACACAAACGTATGCAGATACAGAAATGTACACACATGCGACCTTGCCCTCAAATGTGTGTGTGTGTGTATGTGTGTATACACACATCCATACATAAATACATACTTATACGTATATATGTATATATATGTGTGCGTAAGTATACGCGTGGGCGCGCGCATGTGAATGTGCATGTGTGTGTTTACATATATATATATAAATATATATATATATATATATATACATACACATTTTATATATGTGTATATATATATATATATATATATATCAAACATACGTTTTATATATATATATATATATATATATATATATATATATATATATATATATATATATATATATATACAACATGCGGAAGGTTTTATGGACAGGATTTATCAAATAGGTTTAATAAGGGAAATTTACCCCTTAAGGAATATAGGCTGGTTATTACTGAACTGGATTGAATTCCAAGTTAGTGCTTAGACCCCGAAAAATGGAAATTATTAAAATGCAATTTACATAGGTGAGAGTTTTAAGACTTTAGAAATTAACTAGCGTTAAGACTTTAGAAATTAACTAGCGTTAAGTCTTTGGAAATTAACTAGCGTTAAGACTTTAGAAATTAACTAGCGTTAAGACTTTAGAAATTAACTAGCGTTAAGACTTTAGAAATTAACTAGCGTTAAGTCTTTGGAAATTAACTAGCGTTAAGACTTTAGAATTTAACTAGCGTTAAGACTTTAGAAATTAACTAGCGTTAAGACTTTAGAATTTAACTAGCGTTAAGACTTTAGAAATTAACTAGCGTTAAGACTTTAGAAATTAACTAGCGTTAAGTCTTTGGAAATTAACTAGCGTTAAGACTTTAGAAATTAACTAGCGTTAAGTCTTTGGAAATTAACTAGCGTTAAGACTTTAGAAATTAACTAGCGTTAAGACTTTAGAAATTAACTAGCGTTAAGACTTTAGAAATTAACTAGCGTTAAGTCTTTGGAAATTAACTAGCGTTAAGACTTTAGAATTTAACTAGCGTTAAGACTTTAGAAATTAACTAGCGTTAAGATTTTAGAAATTAACTAGCGTTAAGTCTTTGGAAATTAACTAGCGTTAAGACTTTAGAATTTAACTAGCGTTAAGACTTTAGAAATTAACTAGCGTTAAGATTTTAGAAATTAACTAGCGTTAAGTCTTTGGAAATTAACTAGCGTTAAGACTTTAGAAATTAACTAGCGTTAAGACTTTAGAATTTAACTAGCGTTAAGACTTTAGAAATTAACTAGCGTTAAGACTTTAGAAATTAACTAGCGTTAAGACTTTAGAAATTAACTAGCGTTAAGACTTTAAAAATAACTAGCGTTAAGACTTTAGAAATTAACTAGCGTTAAGACTTTAAAAATAACTAGCGTTAAGACTTTAGAAATTAACTAGCGTTAAGTCTTTGGAAATTAACTAGCGTTAAGACTTTAGAATTTAACTAGCGTTAAGACTTTAGAAATTAACTAGCGTTAAGATTTTAGAAATTAACTAGCGTTAAGTCTTTGGAAATTAACTAGCGTTAAGACTTTAGAATTTAACTAGCGTTAAGACTTTAGAAATTAACTAGCGTTAAGATTTTAGAAATTAACTAGCGTTAAGTCTTTGGAAATTAACTAGCGTTAAGACTTTAGAAATTAACTAGCGTTAAGACTTTAGAATTTAACTAGCGTTAAGACTTTAGAAATTAACTAGCGTTAAGACTTTAGAAATTAACTAGCGTTAAGACTTTAGAAATTAACTAGCGTTAAGACTTTAGAAATTAACTAGCGTTAAGACTTTAGAAATTAACTAGCGTTAAGACTTTAGAAATTAACTAGCGTTAAGTCTTTGGAAATTAACTAGCGTTAAGACTTTAGAATTTAACTAGCGTTAAGTCTTTGGAAATTAACTAGCGTTAAGACTTTAGAAATTAACTAGCGTTAAGACTTTAGAAATTAACTAGCGTTAAGACTTTAGAAATTAACTAGCGTTAAGACTTTAAAAATAACTAGCGTTAAGACTTTAGAAATTAACTAGCGTTAAGACTTATAGAAATTAACTAGCGTTAAGACTTTAGAAATTAACTAGCGTTAAGACTTTAGAAATTAACTAGCGTTAAGACTTTAGAAATTAACTAGCGTTAAGTCTTTGGAAATTAACTAGCGTTAAGACTTTAGAAATTAACTAGCGTTAAGTCTTTGGAAATTAACTAGCGTTAAGACTTTAGAAATTAACTAGCGTTAAGACTTTAGAAATTAACTAGCGTTAAGACTTTAGAAATTAACTAGCGTTAAGTCTTTGGAAATTAACTAGCGTTAAGACTTTAGAATTTAACTAGCGTTAAGACTTTAGAAATTAACTAGCGTTAAGACTTTAGAATTTAACTAGCGTTAAGACTTTAGAAATTAACTAGCGTTAAGACTTTAGAAATTAACTAGCGTTAAGTCTTTGGAAATTAACTAGCGTTAAGACTTTAGAAATTAACTAGCGTTAAGTCTTTGGAAATTAACTAGCGTTAAGACTTTAGAAATTAACTAGCGTTAAGACTTTAGAAATTAACTAGCGTTAAGACTTTAGAAATTAACTAGCGTTAAGTCTTTGGAAATTAACTAGCGTTAAGACTTTAGAATTTAACTAGCGTTAAGACTTTAGAAATTAACTAGCGTTAAGATTTTAGAAATTAACTAGCGTTAAGTCTTTGGAAATTAACTAGCGTTAAGACTTTAGAATTTAACTAGCGTTAAGACTTTAGAAATTAACTAGCGTTAAGATTTTAGAAATTAACTAGCGTTAAGTCTTTGGAAATTAACTAGCGTTAAGACTTTAGAAATTAACTAGCGTTAAGACTTTAGAATTTAACTAGCGTTAAGACTTTAGAAATTAACTAGCGTTAAGACTTTAGAAATTAACTAGCGTTAAGACTTTAGAAATTAACTAGCGTTAAGACTTTAGAAATTAACTAGCGTTAAGACTTTAGAAATTAACTAGCGTTAAGACTTTAGAAATTAACTAGCGTTAAGTCTTTGGAAATTAACTAGCGTTAAGACTTTAGAATTTAACTAGCGTTAAGTCTTTGGAAATTAACTAGCGTTAAGACTTTAGAAATTAACTAGCGTTAAGACTTTAAAAATAACTAGCGTTAAGACTTTAGAAATTAACTAGCGTTAAGACTTTAAAAATAACTAGCGTTAAGACTTTAGAAATTAACTAGCGTTAAGACTTTTAGAAATTAACTAGCGTTAAGACTTTAGAAATTAACTAGCGTTAAGACTTTAGAAATTAACTAGCGTTAAGACTTTAGAAATTAACTAGCGTTAAGTCTTTGGAAATTAACTAGCGTTAAGACTTTAGAAATTAACTAGCGTTAAGTCTTTGGAAATTAACTAGCGTTAAGACTTTAGAAATTAACTAGCGTTAAGACTTTAGAAATTAACTAGCGTTAAGACTTTAGAAATTAACTAGCGTTAAGTCTTTGGAAATTAACTAGCGTTAAGACTTTAGAATTTAACTAGCGTTAAGACTTTAGAAATTAACTAGCGTTAAGATTTTAGAAATTAACTAGTGTTAAGTCTTTGGAAATTAATTAGCGTTAAGACTTTAGAATTTAACTAGCGTTAAGACTTTAGAAATTAACTAGCGTTAAGACTTTAGAAATTAACTAGCGTTAAGACTTTAGAATTTAACTAGCGTTAAGTCTTTGGAAATTAACTAGCGTTAAGACTTTAGAATTTAACTAGCGTTAAGACTTTAGAATTTAACTAGCGTTAAGACTTTAGAAATTAACTAGCGTTAAGACTTTAGAAATTAACTAGCGTTAAGACTTTAGAAATTAACTAGCGAGTTCTGTTGTGTTAATAAAAGGCGAACACTTCAGCCTGAAAAGTAAGAAAGCATTTGTATCAACTATAGTTGAAATGATATGTTATTGCTTTTCTACGCCTCTTCTTCACGTGATTGATCATTTCTGAATCAGGATATGCCTATGCAACATTAGTATGTTTATTTATCTTCTTTATCCACAAAGTTGAACTTATTAAGATCTGAACACATATAGGTATTCGAAGACTCCCTTCGCTTTTTTATCCAATCGTTATCCATGTTAATCACAATAAATTTGTTTCTGATAAAATATAAAGATGTTATACTTTGTGTTTGTATCTGGTTTGCAAGATTCTTTATGCGAACTCGTGTGTTGATGCAAATTTTGTTGTTTCTGGGGAGAGTCATATTGTCTTAATGCCTTATTATCTAACACACTCACCGGTTCGATTTCCAATCATTTATTATTTATATTTTTTCTTCCAAAATTTTCGTTGCTTTTGTAACTTTGCCAAAAAGCCACCATCCATTGACAAGGTTGCAAAAGCAACTAAAATTTTGGTAGAAAAAATATAAATAATAAATGGCTGTAAGTCAAACCGGTGAGTGTGTTAGATAATAAGGCATTAAGACAATATGACTCTCCCGAGACACAACATAATAAAGTTGTTAAATATATGGAAAACAAATACTGGATTTTCTCGATATAACTTTATCAAACATTGCCGTAACGGTCTGGAGAAAAAAATCACTTAATAATGATATCATTTGACATTATTGCAAAGTAAGCATGGAATTTTTAATACTAAAAACATATGTGCATACACATTCATATACGCACACTTTCACTAAAAATATGTACATAAATTTGGGGAAGATGACTTTATTCCAGACAGGAAAAGCATTTTGTGGACTCACTTATTTCTGAAAGACAACTTCTAGCTTAAGAATTTTCTATTCTTTTGACATTTTATACTTTTACTTACAATAAATGTCAAGAAGAGGTAAATGGAGTGCCTCAGTGTATACCTCAGTTAATGCACTGCTCGTCGTCAAACCTAAATACCTGACTGGAAATATGCTAAAAGATTTTCTTCTATGGGGTCTTCTATAATAAATTGCTTTGACACGCCATTTCCAGTTTCCTTTTAATGCATTCCAAGAAATGGCCAATGCTTACTGTCCAATAACATGTTTAAATGTTGATTTCTTTTGACGAGTCATAAAGCTATCATCTAATGGCTGCAGTTTAATCAATTGAATCTACCTCAGTGTATATTCCCCTTATTCACATTAGTGAAAGAAAGATATGTTCTAGCATGGTTCGAACTCACGAGAGTGAGATATAGAACTTGACATTTTTAATACATTTTTTTATACTCCTCATTGTCATTCATTACAAACATAGTGCAATACGCTGGGATAAATAACAGATCCTGTTATTTACTCTCAGATGTGTTACCATTATGTAACCGGTCTATATTTACTCCCTTAACTATACAAAGGTTATTACGGTTGAGTAAGCCAACCATTACTTATTTAACTGACGGTTAGACTTGACATAGTAGATCAGAACTTTTTCTATATTCATAGAGTTATTTCAAACTACTAAAATCCGAAAACAAGTTGACTCTCTTGTCCCAGTCGATTAACTAGTTAATATTTTTGTAACATAACACAGAAATATAAATATTATGTTGTACTATCATATCTCTCCAGTGCATTTGGAAACATTAAAGCACTAAAATATTATTCCTTGCGGACAATATAAAGTAGTTTTTGTTTTTTTAATGTTATGTGGTCTGTCGGTTTAATAAGAGCCCTCAGTTAAACTGGTACATAATTTGAAGCGACTGGTGAGAATGTGAGTCGATAGTCTTTGAGCATAAGATAACTAAGAGTGAGTGTTGGAAGTGATTAAAGCTATTTCGTAAAGGGAAACTTGTAACAGAAACTAATTCACATTACTTACTTCAAAACTACTTGACATTACTCCTGCTTTGTTTTTTCTACTCTTCCTTCCCCTTTTTTTCATTCACTCTCGAACCCTATTTCTTTCCTCTACACAAACACAACTCTTTCTCAAAAACATCTCGCACACTTTCACTTATGCCCATTCATTCGTGCGTAAAGACATGAACACCCCACAATCTCTCACCGTCTCCTTCCATCCAACTACCTTCTTAAACCCCTTCTTCAAAGATGGCTTCTGACAATTACCTTCCCGCATTATTACAACTAGCTAAATTTGATATGAGACTTTGATACTGTTAATAAATTTCCCTTCTATTATTTCATCTTAAAACATGAGTAAGTCACTGGGTACAGTGTTAATCGAACTAGTAAGATGAACTGAAGCTAAAGACTTTGATCAATCGATTATCTGTTTCTCGCATTTCTTCTCGGTAATATAGTGAGGTAATGTAGTAATCCGTTTGGGAGTGGTAAGGCAACCAGACCAAGCTTTATGAAAAGCTATCGGTCGATTCGTTTAAAATATTCTGCAGTAATTTTGATTGAATTTATGCTGACACGAAATATAGCACGAAATCATTATGTCTTGACAGTTATTATGTAGTATTTAACTATAATATCGTGTTGACAAGCCAAGTCGATAGGACAGTGACCTATAAAACTAGGAATATAACATTTTGTATCTTATTAAATGCTCAGCGCTGAGTCCATACTAAAGGATTTGAAAATACACTAGGAAAGTGTTTCCAGTATTACTAATATGCGAGAATGAGGTAAAAATTGCGTTATAAGCACAAAAGAGACGAAGTAAAAATCGACCACACCAGTTCACTTTTCTTCGAATTTCTAGGTAATGATAAATTTTTTAGAGTAAAATATCCAAACCACAATGTTATGTTTTATTTTCAGTTACTAATTGTAATTTGGATAAATGAAGAAGCTTTAGTATATTTTAAAATTTAACAGCAACTCATTTGTCATCAGTTTATTTTGTTTGACTATAATGTAAGTTAAATTATCTTCACTATGATAAATAAGTTGTCTAGACAACTTCCTGTTATAGTCTCAACGGATCTGAACGCGTTGAGTAAGTACAGTAAGTTCTGAACCGAGTGGAAATAGAGTGTGCTAAGTGCTATGAAAACCATGGTCATCACCCACTGCAACCTCTTGGACTATCCACCTCCTGTGTTAACAGGAAATTATTGATGTCTTTGACATTTCAAAGAAGTGAAAGACTTCAAATACGTGGGCTCAGAGATCATCTCAGCAAAGCGGGACCTCAAAGTGAGGAAGGCGACTGCAGGAAAGCCTCTGTTTAGCGTTGGTAGTGTGTAGAACGCCAACCTCTCCAACATATCAAGATGAGCTGGTTTTATGCGACTGTAAGATCTATCAAACTATATGGATATAAATTGTGGACCCTGAACTCTACCTTGCAAAGGTCTATGGAGAGTGTTACACCAACACGTTAGCCACAAGCAAAACACCAGGTTCATGTGAGATAATAGCAATCAAAAGAATGAGGCTGGCCGGTCATTGTCAGAGACAGTGGCAGTTGCAAGTCAGCCAATATACGTGGAAGTACCTGAAATAGATATAGAACTGGAAACTACTAGCGAGCTTGTAAGGTGTATGACGGACTGAAATGGTTTGAAGTATCACTGGATACTCGTCTATCGACGACCTAAGTAGGGGATACGCATCATTTAAGTTGCCCGAAGTCAGTGAAGCTAACCCTTCATTTTCAATATTTATTTCAATATCTGTAGACTAATGGCTACAGATATTGAAATAGTCTCTTGCAAATAGTAAAAGCTTACAGTTGCAAACAAAACCACTTCTTAAATGTATGTTCCGTTACTCTAGATGCTGGGAGTAAACTAACGACAAACAACATCTTCGTGATACTAAGATATATAACGAGCAAAACAGATGCGGCTACAATGGCCAAGAAATCCTCGCCTGCCTGTCAACATGAAGAAAATTAAAAATGACCGTTCATTTAGAATCTAACGTTTACATATGAAAATAAAACTGTATCTAAAACGTACTTTAGCTGGAATGTGTTAAAAAATAATGCAATTAAATACCTTAAAGCAAGTAGATAACACCTGTCATGTCAACTAAATTGACTGTAAAAAATAAAGCAACAGTTTGCTGTTAGAAACGAAAATGGTATGGATATATATAAAGTATAGAAACCATAAACTACTTGTCTGTTGCTATATTCTGTACGCTAGTAGCTATTGAAATTTTAAAAGGGGTAAAATCGATTTAATCGGCACCGTTAGAATTCATTAGGAAATTCAACAGCAATGAACATCAAATCTTACACGTAGAACTATGAATATAACTCAAACATTGGAATATAACTCAACCACTTCATTGTCTTCAGTTTTGATACCCTTACATTATATATTGTTATCATAACAGAAAATTCAGTCATCTGATATAATGCAAATTCTTCCTACTTTTGCATTGCAGAAAGTTGTACCATTACTGGATCCAACAAAATGCCACAGCATTTTACAACTATATCAAATTTACTACAAATAAACCCAGACATAGTCCACCGACCACATCTGGGCTAAGTAGAAGAAAAACTCGATGCAAGTGCATACTTAAGATACCATATGCATATGCATATATGTATGTATTATGTATGTATATACATAATACAACTGCCACTGTCTCTGACAATGACCGGCCAGCCTCATTCTTTGATTGCTATTATCTCACACAAACCTGGTGTTTTGCTTGTGGCTAACGTGTGGGTGTAACACTCTCCAAAGTCCTTTGCAAGGTAGAGTTCAGGGTCCTCAATTTATATCCTTATAGTTTGATAGATCTTACAGTCGCATAAAACCAGCTCATCTTGATATGTACATACATACATACATACATACATACATACATACATACATACATACATATATATATATATATATATATATATATATATATATATATATATATATATATATATATATATATATATATATATATATATACATATAGGTTACGGGGGACGTAAACACACCAGCATCCGTTGTCAGGCGATGCTTTGGGGAGGAACACAGACGCACAAACACACACACACATATAGATATATATACATATATATATATATATATATATATATATATATATATATATATATATATATATATATATATATATATATACCACGGGCTTCTTTGAGTTTCCGCCTACCAAATCCACTCACAAGGCTTTGGTCGGCCCGAGGCTATAGTACAAGTCACTTGCCCAAGATGCTACGCAATGGAACTGAACCCGGAACCATGTGATTGGTAAGCAAACTCCTTACCACACAGCCACTTTGTGTGAGTGAATATGTATGTATATATATATGTGTGTGTGTATGTGTGTGTGTGTGTGTGTGTGTGTATTGTGTGTAAGTATATGTATATGTTTCCATTCAGAGTTTCTCGATTCTTGCAAAATTGTGACTAGCAACACAGATTAGTCTCACTACTAATTCCTATCAGATCTACGATTAAGGTCTTCCACCTTTGAATATATTGTCCTTCTTTCAAGAATTTTTTTGATCAAGGGTTACACCACGTTATGTAAACTTCTTTTTCATTAAGCCAGTTGCATGTGAGTTTGGTGAAATTTGACTCGTAATTTTATTAGGTCTCTGACCACATAAACACGTTTTCGTTACCTTATTACTTATATTTATTGAAATTTCAAATGATGCAGGAGGGAGAGTGGATTAAACGGAAAGACGCCATTATTAGTCAATCTCCACTAACATTGGTCATTTAAGACACCTTCAAAACAGAATTACTGAGTGATCTAAGCGTAGAATAACAGATCGCCCATTTATTCTCCACGCAGTATCTTACTACTGAGAGTCAGCTGTCAAATATCTGTGGTCTGGGAGTCATCTTGGAAGTAATGTCACTCGCTTAACAACTTCAGGTCACTGAATTTAGATGTGGTCGTTATCGACGAGGCAAGAATTTCCAGGATGCAAGCATTTGTGTTTCTTCGAATGGAAACTTAATTATAATTTGTTAGTGACTCTCGAAGAAAGGAGAAGATGATTTCAATAAATTAACTGATTTCACAGAAAATTTCATCTTCATATTTGTTTGTAAAATATACACACTAAGCTACATATGGCTTTTGTTTTCTTACAAACAACAGCACACAACTGAATAGGATCATCGTTTCATACACAAATTTGTACTTCTCGAAAGAAAACACTAGCTACACAAAACGTTTTAATCTCAGCTCTTCGTGCTGACCACTACTTGAAATAACTATCGATGTAAAATACTATACCCTCTCACAGCTGCTCCAGTCCCAGCTATTCTAGTTGAAAATATCATTTTCCTCATTGAACTTGACTTATTTCCAGCTACGCTTACTTGATAGTCAACAACATCAGTTTATTTATATTGTGCATGTTATGATTTATGCTTTTAGCGTTCGGGCTATAAATGTGAGTGTATGTATGTATGTGTGTGTGTGTGTTTGAGTGTGTGGGGGATGCGTTTGGGTGTGCGCTCACACACATGCTTGTGTAAGTGCGTGTGTGTTCCTACATAGATAGAAGCGTTGACGTACTTATTATCCATACGTGATTGATAAAATAAAGTTCCAGTCAAGTAGTGTAGTTCCAAGTATATATCAATTAACTTCATCTCTCAAAACTGCTGGCCTTGTACCTAAATTAGAAACAATTATAACTTAATAATCCTACCCTGCGTGTTTATATATTTATATGTGCGTAAAACAAGCTTAGTATTTTGCATGCAATATGATTACATATTTGTGCTATTTTAATGAGCATTGTTTCAAAGATACTATCTTCAAAATTATGTTTACGTTTATTCACTCTGCTCGCACGATATTATTTCAGGCAGAAATGTGTTTCTGTGTCCATCCTCTTCGGTTTTTAGTAATTAATTCCCTCTCCGAATACGACTATATCCTATGATATGCCTTAATTCATCTCTATTGAGGTTCACCTTGGTACCTATTGTGTAATTAACATTCAGTTCATTTCATGTTTTATTCGGTTGCTTTTATAGATTAGTCTTGAATATGAGCTAAATTCTGCATTTCTTTAAAAAGTGTTCCTTGATACAACCGCAACACATATGTAAATATATGGACACGCATTTATGAATATACTTGCTTATAACTAGAATGCTTCTATATAAATATTGATAGACTTTCCACTTCCAATATTTGCGTGTATACACAAACACACACACGAACACGCACTATGCACACACGCACACGCACTATGCACACACACATACACACACACACACAGGTATGCACGCACGCACACACACATACACGCACACACGTATACATGCAAAAATGTAAACACATACAAGCTTGTCGTAAGTACGCAAGTACAGTTATACGTTGGTATGCAACTTTCGTATCCCACATACATATGAGGCACACACATAGTGCTACAAGAGAGTGTCGCTTTCCTTAAACTCTTATTTAAGTTTTATTTCCCATTTGTCAAGTAAAAGATCCTGCCTACCATTTGTGATTTCCTAAGTCCCTTGTCCACACTCTCAGGGACAGTATTAATCTTGACATGATTTTACAGAAAGGCTAATATTGTTTCCCTTCTAGCATCAAAGAACTCGAAATCCCCGATGACGACTAAAAGCAGACATAATGTCCTCCACCTAAGTAGCGTCTCTTCCTTTTTCCTCCACAAGGGCACGTCTTTCCTCATCATTATGCATGTTGTATTCCCCTTATCCACACACTACAACACAGCTGCTAAAACCAGTCTCCACCCAACTTCAGAACGTTAACTTCTCCTTTCGCCTCTTCACATACCTTCCATTTTTCTGCGTGCATGTATGTGCTGAGGCTATGTTGTTGTTGTAGTATGTTGGTGCCATTATTTTGTAATTTTTTTCTCTTCGCTCAAGATATTGTTCATTGTTTCCTCGTTGGTTTATTACTGTAGTAGATAGAGAACTCCTGTTTAATGTGACATCTCCTTAATTTTCTTGATTCAGGCGGAAATTACTCGTTGCTCCAGTGTATTGCTGGCCCCACTATCATACAGTACATCTATGTAAGCATTTATTTAAATGCTTCGAGGCATTTAATTAGAAATTCGTTGAGAAAATGCTATTATAGTACGCAAAATATACATACATACTGTAAATATATATATACATATATGTATATATAAACGTATGTGTGTGTGTGCGTGTAAATATGTATGCATGCATGTATATGTATATATATATATATATATATATATATATATATGTGTGTGTGTGTGTGTGTGTATATATATATATATGTATATATATGTTTGTATATATATACATACACCTGTCTCTATCCAATATATATACGTTTGTACGTATGTATGTATGCAGATATGTATGTATTTATATATGCACGTGCATATATGTGTATGTGTTTTCCTGTGCATGTTTGCGTACATGTGTATATGTGTGTATATATATATATATATATATATACATGAGAGTTTGTGTGTGTAATGACCAAAACTGTGCGTGTCGTTTTTATGTGTGCAGCTATATACCAAGAAAATTATGATGGTGTGATATATATGTGAGTGATATTGAAATACATGCAATAAACAATACATTTGCACACATACGCGCGTGTATGCACGCATGTACATATACGTACATATTATTAATGGATTATTTTCTAAACGTCATATACATTTCTTAATTGCATACTACCTTCCACATCACTGCACAGAATTCATTTCTGATGTTTTGGAGTAAACGATATCTGGTAAGATATATCACGAAATTAAGAGAATATTTCCAGCAAATAACAGTATATTGGAGTAAATTCAGAAAATTCTTTCTAGTCAAAAACAAAACAAAAAATGAACAGAGAAGAAAGAAGATAGAAGTCATGTATATAATGAAGTGTATTCCTTCACCTAAAATCATTAACATTTTCACGCTTCCAGTAAAAGTTCATAGTAGATGAACTCAATTTTCTTGTACTTTTAGTACAAAAAAAGTCGGTATTATATTTTAATGTGTGTGTATGGTAATATTAGTTTGGAATTGAAAACCACCAAAATCTCACAGAGATTATTGTTGTTTTTCAGTTTTTACACAGCGAAACTAGGGTTTCCATATGTTTACAGGATGACCTGGAAGCAATCGCAAGTACTTACAAGTTAAAAATAATGATGATAATTTCTACAAGGCCTGAAATGTTAAGGGTTGGAGCTAGTCGATTATATCGACCTCAGTGCTCGACTGGTACTAAACAGATCGATCCTGAAAAGATAAAAAGTCACGTTGGACTTGGTGGAATTTGTACTCAGAACGTAGATTGATGAAATGCTGTTAAGCATTTTGTCCGGGGCATGCTAGTGCTTGAGAAAGTCTTACGCAGTAAGAGTACAGGCGCAGACACGTCAAGATAGCCCAAAACCTTTACTGGATACTATGCTGGAAGTATGGATACGAGGTAATGGATGCTTCGCACCAACATACACCTGAAAAGGAAATGGACAAAAAGAGGTAGGCAAAAATCCTCTGGGGCTTTGACTTCCAGACAGATAACGTGTTAGAGCACCGAACAATACTACCTAATAATAGTACCTAATAACGTGGCAGTGTCAAGAGATGAACATATTATCATGAAAGAAAGAGAAAAGTTCGATAAATATGGAGACCTGAGAATTGAGACCGCTAAGATGCGACAGCTATGAGAGTCAAGCAGAAAGGTTGTCTTCATTGTTATCGGAGCATGGGGATCAATACCACCCAACCTGAAAAAAGCACCTGGAAACTTTAGAAATACCCTACAATCTAGATGCATTGCAAAAATCGTCATTACTTGGAACTGCACGCACATTGCGTAAAGTTCTGTCTGTCTGAGGTCCTTGTTGTGACTTGACAGACAGTACAAACCCTCAGTAGACACAATATCTTCAATCAACATCACGACATTGGATACTGTGTGAAATAATAATAATAATAATAATAATAATAATAATAATAATAATAATAATAATAATAATAATAATAATAATAATAACAATGATGATGATGATGATGATGATGATGATGATGATGATGATGATGATGATATGATGATGATGATGATATGATGATGATGATGATGATGATGATGATGATGATGATGATGATAAAAATACTTTCTGCTATAGGCACAAGGCCTGAAATTTTTGGGGAATGGATTAGTTGATTTGATCGACCCCAGTACGCAACTGGTTCTTAATTTACCGACTCTGAAAGGATGGAAGGCAAAGTCGACCTCGGCGGAATTTGAACTCAGAGGTCGAGTTTGCCTTTTCATCCTTTTGGGGTTGATAGGTTAAAATAGTAATAAAAGAAAGAACAGTAATGATAATCGACATAGCATGCCATGGTGACAACGGGATCAATGTAAAAGAAGGAGGAAAAAATAAACAATTATTTGAAGTGGGAAATACGAAGGCTGTGGTCAATGAAGAGAGTAGACGTGATACCAGTAGTAATTGGTGCACTTGGAAGTATCAACACTCAACAACCAGCATAACTAAATAAAATTGGTGGAAGTGTGAAAGTAGAACACCTTCAAAAATCAGCATTGCTTGGAACTGCAAGAATTCTTCGCAGGGTTCTTCAAGCATGTCCAGTAAACAAGTGTCACCTTAGTCTGCTGGTTGTGGGCAGCCGACACTTTTCATCATACCCAGCAAAATAAACTGTGAGTGTTCATATAATAATAATAATAATAATAATAATAATAATAATACCGGGAACATGTGAGAGTGATAAAATATGTGAGAGTAATAAAACACTGCTCCGAAATCTATCCAGAAATACTGGGAATAAATACTACGGGATTCCACAGAAATTCTGTCTCTCAAATTCACTCACAAAGCATTACTCGACTAGTGCTCTAGCAGAAAACATTTACCTAAGGTGATCATTGTGAAACCGAATTTGAAATTATATGATTGCGAATCAAACCTCTTAATCTCTAAATACACCCATGCCTACGCTTACACAGAATAAAAAAATATATATTCATGTACATATGTATGTATATGCGCGTGTATATGAGTGCGGGTGTGTTTGTATATATGTATGTGGGGGGGGGGGGGGGGTACGAGTGAGTTTATTTGTATGCCAGTGTGAATTGCTATACTCACAGATGACTAACATATATTCCTGGAGCAGTTTGCAGAATAGGATTCTGTTTATGACTTAAAGCAGCGAAAATATTTACTTGTCCGTTTATACAATCCAGTTCTGGCTGGCTTCGTTTATATCTGCTGACATTTCAGTAAATGTTTACGTTGTGAGACAAGTCATGTACACAGCAAAGGTAGTAACCTCTGAGCTCTATGCCAATCAATCTTCGGTAACTACCGAAAGCAAGGGCACTTTTGTTCCTTGATAGAAAGAGAAAAAGAACTTTAGGAAATTATCTTGCACAGACGTAATGAAAGAGCCGTACATTAGTTTGAAAGCAGCCATTGCAAAATGGCTTTATTAGGAAAGAATTGTCGTGTGAAAGACCTTAAACATCAATAACAGTTATTTGGAGAAATATTCAGTAACCGAATCTTGACTTATATTTAATAAGTTTCTTGGTCATACTATACAAATGTAATGTAACCGCTGATATTGACAGTAATTGTTACACCAAAAATAGTGTTCGTTAGTTGATGTGCTTATTTGTGTTTATGTTTGATGTGTACATGTGAAGATGTATGTGTACGATGGTTGTTTGAGTGTCAGAGTATGCAGTAACGTACTGTTGTGCTATGCTGTATACATGAATACTTGTGCAATGTTTCCGTCAACAATTTGGCGAAGCAGACCAAGACTGATTTTGCGCTCCAGTGAGGGAAATACCATTTAAAATTGAAGGAGGCGATAGGATCTTTTTTTCTTTTTATGTAAGGGCTCATCAGACCTTCCTAGCTCTCTGGCCTCCGAGCTGTTACCCATCCATACGCTTCTGTATTCGTGTAGATTGTCGGAAAGCAGTTTGTTTATCTCGTGCAACTATGTTTCAAGAGTATGTATGTGTGTGTGTGTGTGTGTGTGTGTGTGTGTGTGTGTGTGTGTGTGTGTTTGAAATTAAACGCGTTTATATCTATCGGGTTTGTGTTTACATTGTATGTATGCGCGCGCATGCGTTCTTGTGTTTGTGTAAGTACGTACGCTTTCAATAATTATGTCTGAAAGCTGTGACCCCGTAAGTTTTTTTAATGCGTGTCATATTTTGTGAGTGTGTGTGTGTGTGTGTGTGTGTTTTGCTTTATGAAATACTTTGTGAGCGTTTCCTGGGTATGCGGTGGGAGGAAGTTAGTTGGTTTTTTTTTTAATAAGGAGTCTCAGAGATATGCATGTGTATAGTTAATTAATTTAGAAATTTTAAAATAGGATATGGCATTCGTAAAAATAATTTGTCGACTGAAAAGAAGACAGTAGATATTAAGGGTACGGCAAATTAGAGTTACATATTCGACGCTCTAATTAAAAACTTGATTTTGTTATTTATTTTTTCTATAGAGAGGAATGTCTGATGATCCGGTATACCGAAGTCCCAAGGGTATTGGATGAGCGGAACTGTACAGTATAATTAAAACCATAAATGTTACGTGTATATATATATATATATATATATATATATATATATATATATATATATATGTACACACGCACACACAGAGGTATACATATATACATACATATATGCATATATATATACACAATATATATAACATATATGTAACGATATATATATGCGCATATATGCAACGATAGGCCCGAACCATGCAGAAATATATTAAAAGAAAGAAAATATTAACTATGTAACATGTAGGTGGTTGCTAGACTACAAGGCGATGGAATATACATAAGATATACATAGCTAAATACAATTATGAAATGAAAAATGGTGAAGGATATGGAAAAGAAAAAGAAATGTGTAGAAAATAAGTGAATATAGCATTAAATACATTCAAAGAGAAAGACAAATTAAAATTGAAAATTATGAACTTTGACCTATGAACAAAAATTACTCCCTCTCCACATAATTTTCTTATCTTGTCTTCCTCTATTCGCAGATATTTCCTCAATCTGTTGTATAAATTATGTAATATAATAACAATTCCTTTCTATATACAAATATTAAGAATTTTTTAACTGAAACGAAAAATAAATGTATAAGCTTATATCCTGTTATATACTGTACTTCATTAAACTTGAACTTATTTAATGACGAAAAATGAAATAAAATAATATAAATATAAATGGTTCCTGACAAGATTATTATCTCCCTTGCAACAGTAAGGAACGAATAACAAAGGAAAGAATGACTCACAACCCTACAAAAATTCCAAATGAAAAACTGTGTTTTTCCTTTAATACTTCTTTTCTTTTTATGACTTGGCAAATTGGCCAGACTTGTACGAAGGAGTACGTAGGTTATAAAGTCGAATGGAAATGGCTAGGACTACGCTTATTTTCCTAATAGCTGCACAATTGACAGGTGACCTACGATATACGCGCAATTATTGGTACACCTTCTGCTGCAATAGTTATTTTTGCAAGAAATACAATTAGGAATGTTACAACCTGTACGTAAAATTTTAAATGAAGCTACTTCTCTTTCCATTAAACTAATGAATGTTGTACTATGAACGAGAACAACTTCCATTACACAAATGATCTCTCCATTGTATTTTTATATCCTTCTGTCTTTGAAAGTATTTGTTTTATTCTGTAGAGTAAATTATGTGATGTAATTAACTAACCCTTACTTTCTACTAGAGAGAGATAGAAATAAATCGAAATCATTTATTCTATATCAAATATTAGCACAACGATAGTAACTTCGAGGGTGATAGTAAGTCGATTAAATCAATCCTAGTACTCAAATGGTACTTATTTTATCGACTCCGAAAGGGATGAAAGTCAAAAACCGACCACGGCGGAATTTGATCTCAGAACGTGAAGTCAGACAAAATGTCACTAGGCATCTTGCCGGTGTGCTAACATTTCTGACAGCACGCTGCCTAAAACTTTATATACCAATATTAAAGATTTATCGCTAAAGCGAAAATACCATAAAAAATATGTTGAAAGATATATGATATATCTCATTCCATTAAACTTAAATTTGTTATACGAAAGGAAAAATAAGTAAAATTGTCTCTTAACAGGATGATTCTTTTCCTTCCAATAGAAATGACGGTACAGCCAATGAAAAAAAAAGAGGTTAAAAAGGAAAAGTTACTCAAAAATAAACCGTAAGGGTTTAGAGAAAATTAGAAGATACTAGAAGTGATCGTAATACTGTGTGAATATTTAGATAATTTCAAGATTCCTATTGTGGATTATGGGATGCATCATCAGTGGTTTTTCTCTGGTCTTCCTGAGTTGATCAAGTCTTGGTTTACATCAGTAGTACAAGCCACAGATCAGCTCTTTTTAATGGAACTTATGTAATGCAACTTATGGGCCTCCTTTGGAAGCGCACTTCAATTGCCATGCACTGTGCCTTCCATTCCCGATTTCTACACTGCTTTACCAGCCCCTTGCATATGTTTCTCCCAGGCCACAGTCAGCTTCCACATGGTTACCTGCTTGTTGGAATTTGAGATCAATATGGTTGTTAGTATGATGTGATAAAAACCAAATTATACTTGCATTAAAACTACATCTCTGATATGAATATAAGAGAAGGACGAATAAAACAATTTATAGAAACTGAGATAGAGAAAATAACAATTGCGCAATGAATATACAGATTAGAAGTGGAATGCAATGAATAAATAAATATATCAATCAATCAATTACTTAACAAACAAGAAAGTATTGGTTACAGGCTGGTGATGTGAAATGTCTTGAAAGCAGCAGCAATAAAACAGGTGACATAAATTAGAATCAAGGCGTCGTCTACAGGTAGATCATGCTTCTGCAAAGATACTTAATCGATCTGCATAGACTAAGAGTTGATAATAGAAACTAAGTGAAATAAATGAAGGTCTGACATTACACTTACATAAATATGTACACACACCACACACACACACACATGTATGTATGTATGTATGTATGTATGTATGCATGTACGTACGTACGTATGTATGTATGTATGTATGTATGTATGCATGTACGTACGTACGTATGTATGTATGTATGTATGTATGTGTATATAAATGAGATGTATATATGTATGTGTATATAAATGTCTACATGTATGTATAGCCGCGAAAGGCTCCGAATATATATATATATATATACATATTGCACACACACACACACACACACACACACACACACACACACACGTACAATTTGTATTTATAATCATTCATGGTATGAAACAGGCTGGTGGTGCATGATAGTTCAGTGTAAGATATTTAGATAGTTGCGCAAGCACCTGCCATACGAGTACCAACAATTTGACCTCTTTGAAAGTCCGATAGATCTTTCATTTTAATGAATTTTAATTACCATTTATTGATATCTGGAAAGAAACAGCACTTTTAGCAAAACATATTAAGCAACACTAATAATAAATTTAAAAAAACATAAAAATAAACAAGCATTTGACGGTTTTATAGATATTTCATAATTATGATGCAAGCTGTTTCCATTCTTTTGTCCAAACCCCCTGTATATATATGTATGTATGTATGTATGTATGTATGTATGTATATATATATATATATATATATATATATATATATATATATATATATATATACATACATACATACATGCATGCATGCATACATACATACATACATACATACATACTTACATATATATATATATATATATATATATATATATATATATATATATATATATATATATATATATATATATATATATATATATATATATATATATATATATATGACAAACAGAGCCCCTCTTAATACTAGTAATAAGGTAAATATCAAATGTATTCAAAAGTTAAGCACGTATTTTCATCTGACGATTGCTTCTGAATCCAACGTTGAGATATATTGTCTTTATGTGTTCGGTTTTCTGTATCATGCGGGCTGGTGTATATTTTCAGAAAGTATACTTATGTATATATAACAGTGTAGGAACATGTATTTATGTATAAGCTAAATTATTACATATACACTTATATACGTATATGAAGATTTCTGGTAATATAGACATTATGCCTGTGAGATACTTATATGTCCACGAAAACAGCACCCTTAAACACTAACTCTTGTTTACGCTCATATAAACACCCAGACGAACTAATATACACATGCTTGCACAAAATCTTAAAAGCAATTGATTAATTTTATTTCCAACGCCTTTAAGTTCTCTTTTTAACCTCCTCCTACTGTAAGCATAGATTTTTTTGTTGCTCTGAATAACACTCTTTTAATATTTCTAATTTAATCATCGCATCCTCTGTTGTCTCTTAACTCTGAAATTAATTCAAATGATTTTATTTACGGTATTTAATCAATTATAGCGGCGAAGTCTTAGCCAGTCTTTTACATCCACAGCTCTCTAATCTGGTTAGTTTTTCTAATTTCTAAATGTACAGAACTGTATACCATACTGTCGGCATGTCTTTGAGTAGCTATTGTTGCTGGACAATATCTTCCCAATTCACATTTTAATGTTACTTGTCCTTGTGTTTGGCGCCATATTTTTATTGTTAGCTGGTTCTTTGCAATCGTGTGAGTAGGGATAAACAAACAAAAGTCAAAGAAAAGCAATCAATAATGTGCTCGAGTGAGTAGGCAAACTTGATAACTATTGATATTACAATTCTATCGCTCTTGTTAGTATCAAGTAATCAAGGGTATGATTAACTTTCGTGACATTGATTAGAAGCAGAACACTGGTGGTAGGAAAGGCATTTAAATGGAAGACGGATAAATATAAGAATAAGGGGGTTACATTTGGTATCAAACGCACAGGAAACAACGTCAGAAGAAAGAAGGCATATAAAAAGGAAAATAGGGTAATTTGTCCAACAATTGAGGACAAAAACTGATAGAAATATTTTTAAAAAATAACATGACTTAATTAACTAAACCCTGGGATAGTTAAACTGAAATTGTGACATTGGGAGTTCTAAAACAATACAACAAATAAGCTAGAATTTCATGAAACAATTTTATTATAGTTTATAGAATTTAAATATTTTGCAGCAGATGTGGCTACTGTCTTCGCTAATTAGTTCTGCTTTGTTCAATATCAAGTGAATAAAACGGAGCGAATTCATAACCTATGTGTAATACATCGAAAAAGTCACGTGTCACCAGTTTTGTACATTCTTTTATTATATAATGATACTCAGATATTTATTTGACAGAAATCAAGTTTATCTTTGTAATCTTATAGGAATTTGAGAGGCAGATAGATGGTGTATTTCATATTTTGAGGAAAAGATATTTCAGCTCCTTCAAAATATTGGTTTCAAATTTTGACGCAAGGCCAGTGAGTTTGGGGGAGGGGCTAAATCGATTAAATCGATCCCAGTGCTCAACTGGTATTATCTTATCGACTCCGAAAGGATGAAAGGCAAAGTGGGCCACGGCAGAATTTGAACTCAGAACATAAAGACGGACGAAATGCCGCTAAGCATTTAACAACATTTACAGACATAATATACTCTATGCTGGGCAATTTTTATAACTTAGAAAAATTATAATTATTTCACATCAATAATTTCTCATTGAAAATAGTGAATTTTAAACAAAATTGATTAGTTTCAGTATCCTATTCTTATTGTACAACGAGATTGACAGGAAGAATGTAGAAATGCTCCTCCATCGACTGACAATTTCACACTTGCTTGAAGAAATAAAAATGTTTTACTTCCGGCCTGAAATTTCAGTTTTCCAACCTAAGAATTTCAGAAGCTATTCCAGTAATCGCCAAAAGAAATATTACAATTATAATCATTGATGGTTGCAAAAGACACCTATTACTATAATGGTGTATAGTATAAAGCAATTACTTTTGTTGATATAACTATCATCATCATCATCACCATCATAATCAACATCACCTTCATCGTCGTCTTCGTTGTCGTCATCATCGTCATCATTATCAGTAATTAACTTTGTTAAGTGATAAATACATTTATTAAAAAATGAAGCTAGCGAAATAATTTCATCCTTACTACTGCTGCTGCTGCTACTACTACTACTACTACTACTACTACTACTACTACTACTACTACTACTACTACTACTACTACTACTACAACAACAAACAACAAATACTACTGATAATGGCATAAATTCAGCTGGTAACGCTTACCATATTCATGACATTTAACTCAATGCTGATTTTGACATGGCTGTAGGAATAATTATGTTGATAATTTAAGAAATTCTAGTTCCAGTTTGTACGAGTATAGATTATTGCTTAGCCACACAGACGCGTGAATGCCATCCCTGTATATATTTCTGTTGGTTCTAAGGCAGTTAGACAGCGTGGTATTTGCTCAAGCAAGAGACCAGACAAAGAAAATCAGAGTAGATTGACCAGTGTATGAGTTGATCTTGAATCATTCTGAAATGAGAAAGTGAATTATCAGAAAACTGCATTGTTCTAATGTCGCTCTGTATTGAACTGGGATTCAGACGTGACATTAAGAATAGTTGGGAACTTATTTCAGCCTTACTGCATGTTCACAATAATGCAAGTTGGAAACACACTTGAAAGTTTTGTGAGAAAACGACGAAAGTGAAACAATATCTGCATATACTTGGAAGGAATTATGAATTCATAGCACAATTTTATTTGGTTGGCATCGAATAAAAAGCAGATAAGCATGCATGCTTAAAGTGGCTTTCTCAGAGCTTTAGTATATATAGTTCTCTTTTCTATATCTTTACTCTTATTTTTTCAAAAGCATTTAACCAGTTTTCACCACTAGCACTAATATTATTATAATGACCGAAGATGAAGTGCGTAATAATATTTAGTCTCAGAGAACTTGAATGTTAGAGTCGATTAAGAAGCCGTTTGTAATTAGTCCTTGGCGCTGTTTACATTCGTGACGAAGGCTATCTTGATCGAGTCTCACAACTGTAAGCACCAGCGCTTTAAACTCGTAAACGATTATATATTTGTAGCGTCTGTATCAATTACTCTTGCAGATAAGTTAATTTCGATATAACAATGTGAAATTTAGCGCTCACTTAATGCTATGTAATCTGGAAATCATCTCTAATCTAATAGATAGGAAGTAGTGGACGTTTAATTTCTTCCAGACTTCGATTTCACATCCTGTACTGTTTGGTTATACTTTAATCATCCATGGTTGATAAAATGAGCACTGTCGTATACTGTGTATTAAAAAGTCTATGATATCAATACGCAAATGCAAAAGAACTAGAAATTAGCATCCGAGGAAATGAATGTGTAGGTAGGTTTAAATTCGTAGTTATAGACTTCTTTTCACTTCATTTATCTAACCAATGCTGATAAAAACATTAATATTACTTAATCATATATCTCCTTACTATCAGAGAGCGTGCGTGTGCTTATCTCATGAATCTGTTTTAGCAAGCAACTGTTACCATTATCACTACAATCAACGCCTATTACACCTCTGCTGTGGTTAATCCCAAAAATATTTTTAAAATCTTTGATACAAATATAATTGCTAATATCAGTATATCAGTGAACATATAAACCCCAACGATTGGTTTACGTTAACATTTCCGCTAATGTGTATATATATATATATATATATATATATATATATATATATATTTGTGTGTGTGTGTGTGTGTATGAGTGTGCATTCTTTTATTATTTTATTTGTTTCAGTCATTTGACTGGGGCCATGCTGGAGTACCTTCGGCCGAACAAATCGACTCCAGGACCTATTCTTTCTAAGCCTAGTACTTTTTTAACAGTAACTTTTGCCGAACCGCTAGGTTACGGTGACGTAAACACAGCAGCATCGGTTGTCAAGCGATGCTAGGATGACAAAAACAGACGCACAAAAACATACATACATACTGGAAAGCTGAAATCTACAAGATTTTTCACTCACTCTTTCTCTGTTTATTTTCTCTTATTCCTTTCTGTTGAAGAGCACAGGCGCGAAACGTAAAAGATTCTTTCATTTTTCTCGAGCGTCAAACTAATACACTTGGTTGTTGTTCATACACCTGTCTTCATCTTTTGTTTCTCTATAAATTTCAACTATATATATATAAAAAGTAAAAAGTACATATATATATATAGGAGGGGATTCGTTCAGTTTCCGTCTACCAGATCCACTCACAAGGGTCTGGTCCATCCGAGGCTATAGTAGAAGACACCCATTCAAGATGCCATGCGGCGGGACATGCTCTGAGCAATGTGGTTGGGAAGCAAGCTTCTTACCACACGCGCAATAGATAGATAGATAGATAGATAGATAGATAGATAGATAGATAGGTGGACGGACAGACGGACAGACAGACAGACAGACAAACAGACAGACAGATATATATATAGATATTTACATACATGCATACATGTATATTTGTATGTATGTATGTATATATAGCAAATGAAGGACGGAACATGGAATATACGAGAATTTATTAATCACGACAATTGTTTCGACACATCTAGCATCGATCCCTCATGGGTGGCACATTCAACAACTAAATCAGGAGGACCCAGCGGTGCAGATGTACTCAGTCGGGTGATAAATAGATACAACTTATTAAAATAATAGTTCCGCAATGTAAATTCTTGTTTTGTAGAAAGAAAACAGCCAGACGGAAAAAAAAAATTTCTTCATTTATATAGAAGATCAAAAATAAAATCACAGATGGGAAAAAAGAGAAACGAACACGCAATACAGCGAGAAAAGTATTAAAAATAACCGTTAACAAATATGGGTGTATAAACTCCCTTGGGCAAGCTGCATAGCACGAGTACACTTGCTCATACAAGCATCCGCGAAAATGTGAGCATACGCACACGTGAGGTTTGGTGCACTCATGATCACAAAGCGAGTTAGCTATCTACTTGGTGTTTGCAAGAATGGGCGGGGTTTAAATGTAAACTTAAGTCATCCATACCGTGAAGTAAATTAAATCATGTTAACGGTTACTCAAAATTCCTTCCAACTGCATTGTGCGAACGTACATTTATATGGATGTAGGCATCTCGTGAGTCTTTCACAAATTCTATTGATGATCTTCTCGTTAGTCCACAGAATAGACAGGGATTCGTCGGAGCAGAGACGGCATCTCCTGGAAATTATATTGTATGATTTCGCGTGCCTTACTATGGACCAAGTTATACTGTACTTCATCTTATCCTACTTCAGTCACCATACAAAATCGGCCAAAGATGTTGAATGTCTGTTGTTGATTGTCTTAAAGATGGCGACATGGTTACGATAATGATTCTTAAATGAATCAGCCGTGTACCCAATATAAACATACGGTCCTCCCCTTGTATGCTCGGTACATTTATATACAAGAGTTGTACTCATACAAAGATTCATCAAAGGACATTTTGATTTTTCTCTGCATGAGCATTTAACGTACTTATTTGTATACAAGGTAGTTCCGGCCCCATTTACCGGCGTTGTTACCGTGTTAGCTGTATCATAACTATTTCTACAGCTACAATGTGGTGGTAACTGGTGTTTATCATTGCAGTTTACATCTGCTTGGTTAGTATTTAGATACATATGTGTCGCTAGATCCAGTAGGTGGGTTATTGCACCATTGCCGCATTTTGCTATTGTTTATGCGATGCATATGCTGGCCTAAATTAGCAGAATCGGCGTAGGATACCTTCACGGAGTGCCGATTAAAATAGCATGATATCGATTAGGAAAACATTTGTCCAAAGCAGCAATCTTAGTTGAAATATGCGAACAGAAAATCGAGATGAACCAAAGGACATCTTGATTCCTATATCTGTTGTTAGGTTTATTTGATCGAGTGTGCTATACAGGATTGGAACAAGCAGTTGAATTATTATAACGCGTGTGTCTATGAGTTTTTGTTGGTAGTTCATTGACATGAATAATGTCTAAACAATTGTCGTGATTAATAAATTCTCGTATATTCCATCTTCCGTCTTTTATTTGCCATATACATAACGATCACTGTGAAAGTGACCGTTCTATATATAGACTATGAGGGGTTCAGTTTACTTGTGATCAAAGCGAATAGGTACGCTGGATAAGAGCCATAATTGATCGACCATTAGATTCTAAGATCACAGCGAAAGGCTGTGATCAAGGGATCCGTGTTAGGGTTCCGTTATAGCATATACATATTAGAGGAAAAATCAAAATCAAAGTAGAACGAGTATCTCAAGTCATTTAGAATAACTTAATGAGGTTTCTGGGATAAACTAGGTGGTTGGTTAGCCGTCCGTGGCCAGGGTATTCCGTCATCAGAGACAAGGTATGCTTATTTTAGACGAGGAAAAATTACAGTTTACAAGGAATAAAATTCACAGTTTATAAGGAATAAAATAGAAGAATAAAGAGTAAAAGTAGTTAGAAGAATATAGGCAGGAGAATAATGTTCACAACACATCTTTTTCCAGAGGATAAGGATGTTGCTCGGTACTTCCATGAAAGTATACTATATTCTTCTAACTACTTTTACTCTTTATTCTTCTATTTTACTCCTTTATTCTTCTATTTTATTCCGTTTAAACTGTGAATTTTATTCTTTGTAAATTTTGTGTTAAATATTCTAAAATATTCAGTCTAAAATAGTCTAAATAGCCTAAAATATTCTAAAATATTGTCTAAAATATTCATACCTTGTCTCTGATGACGGAATACCCCGTGCACGGACATGCTAACCAACCACTTGGGTTATCCCAGAAACAGCTGTAAGACTTCAAATTCACCTTACCCTAATTAAATTATTCTAAATAACTTGAGATACTCGTTCTACCTTGGTTTTGAATTTTCCTCTGATATAATAATAATAATAATAACAATAATATATATATATATATATATATATATATATATATATATATCATTATAAAGCAATTAAATTGTTTTAATTTCAAAAGCGTTATCCATGCTATCGGTCGTGTCAATGTTACAAAATTGAACAAACCGAATAAAAGATTTAATTTTACATCACTTAGCACAAATTTCATGCTTCTAGATGTTTCTGTAAACTTTTCCGACAAAAAAGTTCTGATTGATTGACTCGGTTTCTTTTACTTTCATATCTCAAAATTAGCAACTCTTGTTCAATTCGCTCGGGCAGTGTAAGCAATATTTAGTTTATTGCATTGACTATCTATACATTAACAGAATTACATTATTTTTATGAGAGGTCTCGTAATAGTTCAATTTATAGATCCTAAATGAAACTAACGATTCATTCTTTCATTATCTCGAGTGAATCGACGAATGTTGCCATTCTCTGCATCGTAGAGTAAGGACATTAATCGAAAATTTGAGGTTGATCAAATATTGTAAGAATACATAAATACACTAGGGATTGGAATCGCTGGGTGATTGCAACTAATATTATTCGGTGACCACCGATTACTTTTATTGCTTTCATATGTCATTTCCAATGACATGCGTACTTATTTTTAAAAAGAATTATAGTAGTTTTACTGTTCATATTAGATTTTTCATTAGCAATTATTCTACAAGAAAATGGCGTGTAGTCTTAATATCATCAGATTCTAACTTAATTCTTCCGTAGCAAGAACTCTACTATCAAGCATTTGAATAAACATCATCGTTATTTAAATCACAAAATCAAAGTACAATAAAGAACCAAGGCTAGAACAACTTTAGTTGGTTGATACAAATAGAATAAGAGAACAGCTTGAAAGAGAATCGCCCTCACCTCATTAGAAAATCCTATTTTAATTCAATGAGAATTTAATCACCGCCATCAGCCTGTTTTATTGTAGCGATTATAGGAATTATAGAAGTCATGAAGGAGGTATAAGTTTCCCCTTTCATAAATCACAGAAGAAGCTAATATAACTTCTCAATGAAGCGGGTGCTGTATTGATAAACTGCATGTAAACTAAATCTATGACCGTGTTTCGATTCCCAATAATAGCCTTGTATTATTGCTTAACTTCCTACCGAGAGATACATAGAACATCATAACCGCATTCCTTTTCTATAAATAAGAATTGTTGTGTTTATGTAAGAAATCAATATTACTCTGCAATAAAGACTAATAACTAATTTTAGGACATCACGAAACATTCCTAACCTTCCTCTTATCCAATGATTTCGATGAAATATTCAGATTCGTTCAAGTTTTAATACATATTGAATTAAAACTTGTGAATTAATCTATACGACAGCTTCTGAGGAAATTAACGACAGAATTCTCTAATTATAATCACCTTGATATTTCTTTAATATCTTCATTTATATTATGCAAACGAAACTTCTACTTCGTAGATTATATTTGTTCATTTTCTCCATGTGGTAAACGAAATCAGTTGTTCTTGACAATTTTACTCGGAGGTGTTGCACTTTCCCTCTTATTCAACATTTACATTTTATGAGAAGGTGGCAGCAACAACTTTAATTAGCGACAAAAACATACATTATTAACTTCCTTGACAATGTTAATATTAATCAGCATGACAATGCATTTGTTATATTTCCACATGGCGTCTTTAGAAAGTTGATGAATTCAGAAAAAAAAATTATATTTTGCACATTCTCAATGAAAGAAGGATAATTTCGACAGCTTCAGTTAAATCACGCGCATAATTATTCAGTTCTTACAGAATAATTATTAATTCTGATTTTCGAAATCATTACAGATTCCATCACTTCTCGATGAGAAACTCCAAAATCATATAATTAATTATTGAAGTATAAGTTTGGTACATACAGTAACTATAGCTATATATCTCTTATAATGCACACGTGAAATGCTAAACTTCCACACACAAAAAATTAGAAACAAATTAGATATTTTTTAAATAACTATATATGAAAAAGAAATAGTTAAAGGGGCATAGTATAAAATGAATAGCATTCTATTACATCATAAAGCAGCATATTCACAAAAAAACTTATAAAAAGCGTAAACAAAAAGTGAATAATCAGAAATCATTAGAAAAAAAAAATAAAAAGAACGAAATAGTAAATGTTACAATGAAGAAAAAAATTGTGTAAGATCTTGTTCTGAATGAGAATTGTCTCAAAGATATCGGGAAATTGCCACTTCAATCTTAGTATAGACTTTTTAAGAAAACTATTGTTAACTGGAAATAAATTTTTCTTAAAAATCTCTTGTCAGTTTTGCTGTCATCCAACCGGATGTCACTGTTGATGTGTGCCATTACTTTTGTTATCAACAACATGGTTGAGAGAAAATGACTCAGGGGAGCGTTCCGTATAATAATTAGAAATATGTTAGGGTCTTACATATGTAATATAGTGGATTGAAAAGTGTCGATTAACCGAGATTATCTAAGCAATTATTAGACAAAAACTCTCTGAAGATGTTCAAAATTTAAGACAAGGAAATAATAACTTCTATAAGATCAGTTTATCGACATTTTGGGGGCAGTATAAACAATACAGATTTAAATAGATCTGGCTTTTAACCTTTTGAAACAGCGAAAGCCCTTTGGTAGTCGAGATTTCGTTTGACTATATTCCATGGAAGGCACAAAGACGATCGATATCATGGTTTTCTATTTATGCCTGAAAACGATGATAGTTCTGTCTTATAGCAACCTTAAGCACAGAATATGTGGCCGTCCACTTTTGCGTCTTCCAGGAGCATACCCAAATGAAAATGCGCCCGCTGAAGGATATTCGTGGGTTTAAAGGGTTAAAGCCAACTGGTGAAAAAAACAGAAGTGTTTCGATACCATAAGTCCTTTTCAATAAAGCATATTTTGCTCAGTTGGCAATATATATATCTATGTTTATATATGTGTGTGCGTGCGTGAGTGTGTGTGTGTGTGTGTGTGTGTGTGTGTGTGTGTGTGTGTGTGTGTGTGTGTGTGTGTAATGTGAGTGTATTTGTCTATGTACAGAAATTTAGTGGTGCTGATTATAAATATCAACAATAGGATATGTAATACTGTGAGCTGAGATATTTTGATAATCCGAGAATACAATAGCAATTAGAAGACAAAACTCCTTCTAAAAGGTGCCTAAAATCTAAAGCTAGTCGACATTTTGTAACCTGTGTATAAATCCATTCGTTTTGTAATGAGAATGAATTACACAGAAAGAGACGCTGTCAAAAGAAATAATATTTTCGAATTATGTCGTCTTTAAATATAAACATAATGATTATCACATTGAAATGCGACATTCAGACTAACTTCCTTTGTCTTTCTCTCAGACAACTTTAAGCCAAAATATTCTGTCGGAAATGACTAGACATAAAAGTAGCAAACAGTAAGTGACTTCGTTGTTATGTAATAGTATGAAATATAGGAAAGGAATAATGATTTTAATGTGTCACGTTAAATGAGAATGACTGATCGTATATGATGGTGTATACAGAAATAGCCGACGTGGTATTTAAAATGAAACAGTGGAATACCGTCATTTCTTTCTGTATACTTAAACTTGATAATGCAGACTGAGTGTTAGCAGTACGGAAAGCAAGCTGCTGAAGTAAGATGCATTCAATGTGATTATAAATGAAAAGAGGTGCGGAAAGAATGTAAGAGAAGTGTTGAAAATAATGGATTATCTGTATCAATAAGAGTCTCAAAGGAAAAATCGTTTATGGATTGTTGACTCAGCAAAATTAGCAACCGCTCTGATTCATCAGAAGACAAATAATGACGATATGATAACGATGTTTCAACAAATAAAACAAAACAAAAAATCAATATATATTTAAAAGCTAGAAAGAAAATAAAATTCTTTTATAAAAAAAATAACCAGAATAGCTGCTGCTAGGAATAGGCATGTGGTTGGAAACTTTATAGTGTTGTAGTTTCTTTATGAGGGTAAAACAACATTTTTCAGGGTGGGGGGGAACAAAAAAACAGAACGACCCGAATCGATATAGAAATGAGTTAATTAACTTACATTGATAAATTGATAGCGGTCTCCTTTAATTAATAGCACAACAAGAAGCAACTACATTGATATCAATAGCTTCTTCAAATGTTATATAATTGATTTGAAACTATATAAAAACGTTTGATTCTTTGAACAAGCGTCATATGAAAAATCTGTACTGAGTGGCGGATTCTTCTCTCTGGGCGTTATCCACGCACAAAGTATATTGACTCATCATGACAAAAAGTGCTGTTATAAAAAGATAATCAGAGAAATACAGAGTGCAAACATTATAAGGAGGCAGTAAAGATGTAAAGGTATGTTGAAGCAATTGCATAAAAAACCATGAAGCTGACAATGCTATTCTATTGCTAAATCTTTAAAGCGTACTGCATTGATACATCTTGACTTGGCAAGCGACAATTATACGAGTTGGTATCAAAATGTTCCCGGACTAGTTCTGTCGCGCGCCAACAGATGGCGGTACACGATAGTGTGTGCAGTGAGAGCTAGCAGTGACTCATGAGGCAGTGTGCCGAGTAGCATCGCTATGTTTATTTCGCAAGTTGTGAAATTTGTGTTTTTGTGATCACGTGTATGCTGTACTCTGCGGTTTTATCATGGATTTGCGTTAAACCTGGGAAGTTTGAGAAAGCTTACGGCGACGAAGAAATGGGCCATACGCAATGTTTCGAGTGACATAGGCGCTCCAAAAGCAGAAGAACGTCCTCTGGAAGACCTACCACAAGTGTCACCCCCGGAAATGTGGAGAAAATTCATCAACTTGTGCATGAGGATCATCGACATTAACGACATTGCTGATGTTGTTGGTCTGTGATATGGGCCCGTGCAGGCAATCCTAACGTCTGAATTAAACATGCGGCATGTCTCTGCCAAGTTGTCTCCCGCTTGCGACCACTGAGCTCAAATAACATCGCGTCTGTTAAGATCTGTCTACATCTCCATCAGTGTGCTGCTGATGACCCATCCTTCATGTCGAGGATCATCATCGGTAACGAGAGTTGGGTCTATGGGTACGACTCTGAGAAGAAGCAGCAGTCGTCGAAATGGAAGAGCCCTTCACGACCAAGGAAGGCACGACAGAGTCGCAGCTCAATCAAGAGCATGCTCATAATATTTTTTTTTTGCGACATCTGTGGTATTGTGGATCGAGAATTCGTCCCCCAAGGCCAGATCGCCAATCGAGAGTTCTACTGCGACATTTTGAAGCGTTTGAGAGAGACCATTTTGTGAAAGAGACCGGATCTGTGGAGCGCGAAGAATTGGGTACTTTACGATGATAACGCACCGTCGTCGAGCACTCCTCACTCCTAAGTTTCTCTCCTAAACAGCATGATAACGCTTCTGCACCCACTCTATTCACCAGATTTAGCACCTGCACACTTCCATCTCTTCCCCCAAGATGAAAATGCCACTCAAAGGTCGCCGTTTTAATACTGTTGCCGAGATCCAGAGCGAATCACAGAATGTCCTCGATTCACTTACGAAAAACGACTTCCACGCCGGATTCCAAATGCGGCAGGTGACTATTTCGAAGAAGATGATGTTAAAACTTGTGTAAATAAGTTTTTTCTTTTATCAAACACAACTAGTCCGGGAACGGTTTCATACTACCTCATAGTTGTTGAAAATCTGCAGTTGATAAAAACTATGGGAATGTCTTTCATTTTTCTCTACTTACTAGTTTGTTATAATATATAGTAAGCAGTCAATAATATAACTGTTTTAATATATAAAACCAATTTTTCTAAGGATAATAAGACTACAGATCTGCCTCCTAGATCTTTAATGATTGAGTAGATGTATGCATAGATATTTAGATAACTGCTTATAAAGGTGCATTGAATACAATGATTAGAGCAAACAATAATTATAAAAAAATATTAAAAAACCCCAGTCATAAACATTTTTCTGCAATACAAATGTTATTTAAGTGTTTCGAAAATTTACTACAACCCTCGCAAAATACTATGAATCTTAAGTCACAGGGAAGAAAGTCATCAGTTAAATGATGTAAACCGAACAACATAAGGAGCAATCTTGAGTGTTAATGGTGAAAAGGTGACCAAGTTATTCTATTAAATAATGTAGAATATTAATCCAAGTTAGATCTAAAGCAATATAGTCATCGTTCTAGCTTTCACACGAATGTAAATATCGAAAACATTTCTCGCATACCTTTGTTAGGAAAGTGTTAAACTCCAGGAAAAACATTCTTGAGAATCATAGCAGAGGTTATACTGTCTATCTTCTCAGTACACACAATTTTACAGCAGATTAACCTGTAGAATATAAATGAGGCGCATGACAAAGAATGCAATAACAAGAAACGCAAAAAGCTCCAAATGGATGCTAAAATTAATTAAAGGATTAAAGCTAACGGAGAAAGAAATATAGAAAACTATAGATCATGCACTTCTCTATTCTATAAAGTGTGCATGGAACTGCGAGTCCGTGTTTTTGTGAGTATGAGTATGAAAATACTTTTCAATAAACATTTTTGTCACATATTTCATCTGATGGCAATTATCTCCTTTCGATCAACGTAACAACCAAAGTATTCACCGTAGTTTTAAAACCATCAACATCAAGGCAACAGATACCTTCACTGGAATAGTCTATGAAACACCAGAAATCTTTTATTTCAGTCCCGTACTCAATTGCACGTTGGGATTTCTGTTGAAAGGTTTAGTAGCAGATCAATATTTCTATAAGTAACGATCGTTCACCCGTACTTCAGATAAGGCCGATCTGAAGCAAAATAATAACTACAACAACAGCAGTATCAACAATAATAATAACAACAACAACAACAGATGCACTACAACAACAGCAGTATCAACAATAATAATAACAACAACAACAACAGATGTAACTTAAATTGCAAATAATGCTTTTCATCAAGGTATACTCCTTTGATTTCCTAGTGGCTAACAAATAAAGGACCTTCGTTTAGGGATAAAACATTCTGAACTTAGATATCCACATTATTTCAATAATCCTTCAAATGCTCAAAACACTTCTGAAGATTTTTTTTTTTTTTTTGTTCCTAAGAGGCAAACTTTCTGGAGAACTTCTACAGAGCAGGCACTCCATTCCAATCTCTTTCATCCATTTGTCTGTATCATTACTCACAGTCCCCATTATATCAACTGTCACAGACACAGGTTTTATGGATTTCATCATCATCATCACTACCATCATCATCATCATCATCATCATCATCGTTCTCATTCTTATTATTTATATATTTATTTATCTATTTTTTTTTATTTCAGTTACGCTAACTGGAGCGTTGCAGTGTCCCAAAGATTTTACCCAGAAAACAACCGAATGTTTAGCAGATTATACAAGAGAATTGAATAATGTTGAAAATAATGAGTACAAACTATTAACTGGAATTGAAGTTGAAGCTATCAGAGCATTTTGCAGGTATATATATATATATGTTAACAAATTTTTTCTCAGATACGAATTCGTTTCAATCTTGTATTTTAAGGCTGGTCTAAACATGTTTATCACACTTCTTAATACATTTTCTTAGAAGTCGTTTTGAATGAGTGTTGCTAATTCAAACTCAAGGATAGCTCTAGCATTTAATGATACAAAAATATAATAGACAAAAGACATCATCAATTTTTAAAAAGTCACAAGCTAGATGTATTCATACATTAGAAACCAAAATAACGTCTTTTGTGTTCAAATTTTAAAAAAATGAATTTTATTCACATTTGGCAGTCTTATTTGAATTTATGTTTTAGTTGCTTCAGTGTAATTTTTTCATGTCGTATATACTAGATGAATTAAAAACCTAATCGGGTACAACTGAGAGAAGATTATATAACCAATCAAGAAATAACAAGAATTTGTTATTAGTCTAATGTACAAAGTCTCTCCATATTAGATTAAGACAGTTCATCCCCACATATGAGTGTTAATTGAGATATTTAGATGACGGGAAAAAGTAGAGCTTTTCTAGAAATAGCAAACATTTACATCTTTTTCTTACTAGAGGAATGAATAGTATCCATGGTTTTTATAGGCCCTCCTAGATCAGTGAAACTGAAGTCATCAACGTTTATTTTGAACGTTTGCAAATCGAAAACTGCGGGAAAGATATAGGTGGAGAGGAAATTCCAGAGAGCCGGCATTGGGGAATGAAACACCGGACGTAGTGATTAGTGTTACGTCTGGTGGGGTTGAGGCACCAAAAAAAAAAATGAGAAGAAATGTGGTGGGTGGGCTGGTAATGCTTGAGTTAATTTGAGTCGAATCAGTTTTGAATAGCAAAGACTCTTATAATACTGGTAGAAAAGTAAGGGAGAGGAGGAAGCGTACCTCATCTCTTCACTTTTACCAGAGAATGGAATATGCCTGAGGGTGACGACTTTGTGCTAATCAGCCGGATTATCCTATACTAGATGAGGTCTAGGATATACGCGTATGCGGCATCAACGGTGTTCTAGACGTAATATTTCATGGTAGGCCTCACCTAAGCTCACAAAGTAAAAGTATGACTAATTGTTGTAGTCTGAACGGTTTTTGTTTTGGGGGTTAAGGTTCCATGACAATGGAGATAGATATATAGAAAGATACGTAGGTAAATGAGTTGATAGACAGATAGATAGATTGCTGGGTTCAAATATCATTTGCAAACCTATGGAAAACGAACCTCCACCAACTATTCTGCCTATATGTCTGTCCACACTTTTGAATGCAGTGTATGCCAGAAGGTTTGCAAATCTAACAGAAGCCTCAAAAGAGATTTTAGGATCCACAATGATCAGAACTTTTGTGCAGTTCTTGATGGTCCAAATCGGATAAGCAATCTATGTGGGTGTCTTGTCAGAACATTGTCTGGTTTAAAAAGCCATATCAGATGCCTTGATAGTTCTAAGGTGTAGGTACAGGAGGTGGTCAAACTCTGCATAAGGAGTAAACAACCAGCACCATGTATATATATATATATATATATATATATATATATATGTGTGTGTGTGTGTGTGTGTGTGTGTATGTATGTGTGTGTGTGTGTGTGTGTGTGTGTGTGTGTGTGTGTGTGTGTGTGTGTGTGTAGGGTGTAAGGTGTGGTGTACAGATATTAAATATAGAGAAAAAAGGTCGCCAGCATTTTGGAATAAAATCTTTTTATTTTTAGTTATTAGCGCTTTCGTTCGTTTCTCGAACTTGTCAAATAGAATTTTGTGAATGTACAAACAGTTTGTTCATTTATATAAAAGAGATGTTTTTTTTTGTGGGGAAAGTTGTTTAGAAGAGGAGAACATTGTTTTCGTTTTCTTGGGTGAGGTTCCTCTATAATATTAAGTATTGTATGTGAACTGGCTGTAGTGTAATGTTGGCATCAATATTTTTATGATATTTATAAGAGATCAAACAATATTACCAGGACAACATTAAATTAATATCTTGATAACTGTCTTGTCAGTAAACAAGCTTATTCATCTCAGACTTTTTCAACTTTTAACCTTTCGCTGTTGCTTAGATCAACATTTCATTTAATGGAATGAAATTACTATAACGAAAGAATAAAATTTACATAAATGAAAGTAATTCGTAGTAAAATTGAGTACACATGAAAGAAATGTCTGAAAATATAGAAGTGAAACAACCATGTCCTTTCTGAAAATATAGTACATGGTGCGTACCATCAGTTGCTTGTAAAGTTTCAAAAAAATTTTTTTTTTCTTATTCATGAAGTTCTGTAATTCGAAGTCAGCGAAGATATTGAGCATTTCTCTTAATATTCTGGGAAGTAAATCCCTAGCCTGAAACCTTCCTCGATAAATACTCACCGCGTATCCAATTTTACAGATTGATGTTAAGGCACTAATAGCTATTGCGATCAGCATAATCATTAGAATCACATACTGTCTATTCAAATGCTTAGCTTTGTATCTCATTTAACAAATGTTAGTATGGTTTAGAAAAAAAGACATCCTGATTAAGTTAGTTTCTCAAAATCGCTAAATAATTGAATCGCTAAATAATTGAATCGCTAAATAATTCCCAGAAACATTATCTCATAATGTGAGCATATTTTAGATTTTGCTGTGAATATTTTGCAGGATAAAATGGAACAGCGAATAATTGGGTAATATATTATTGGGAAAGAAGTTGTAAAATCACACTGATTCAGCTTTTAAAGAGAAAAATACTCTTCAGTGGAAATAAAATATATTAACTCTAACAAGCAGTAATGCATCGACTTACGAACAATTTAGTAGCGTTCTGACGTAGGTCTTACACGTGTATCACCAGAACTTACTTTGTTGTTGTACCGGAAAGATAATAATTATACAGAATAATTAGATCTAAAGAATGCGCCAATATGAGTTACGACAAAAATTACTGATGCTTTGCAGATCCTTTGCGGATTTAATCTTGATAATAAAACTTCGACTGGATGCGTGAATAAAGATATAGGCGACTCATGACGAAAATTGAATTGAAAGATAGTCGTAAAGATAAAATATATCAAAGTAAAAATAACAGCTTTGATTTAGAGCATCGATGAGAAAGTACTGGACATATCGATAAATAATTCAATATATGAGGGTCTCTGTGATGCTGAAGGAAATGGGTCTATTGATTTATGAAAGGAATCTCTGATGGATTTCAATAAGTTTTAGCGTAGATTCTATTTGTGTTATCATTCATTAGAATCACTTGGGTGTAAAAGCAACCAAAACATCCAATAAGTTGGTTAAAAATCCTCTGTAATTATTAAATGTTTGCGATGAATTTCCTATTATTCCGAAAAGGACTGTACCGAAATAAAACGTTATTCCATGCTTTATTCACTCTTGGATATAATCTATGATTTGAGAAATGTATGCCTATTGCCTTTCGTATATAATATAAGAAACAATGAGGAATATTCACACTGAATGATCAGAGAGCAAAGATGGGAAATTATCAATAATAGGCACTTGTTGATATAGTCTCAAAGACAAAGAACGTTATACGATTGTTTGGTTTAAGAGAATCCTTTGTTGTTTTGAACAACAAAACCTGTATAGAAGTGTTATGTACCATTAATACGAACAAAGCCAGTTTAATGGGAAAAGTCATCTATGCATTTGAATATAAATTTTAGATGTTAAGATACGCGTGAGGCATGTTATCGTATAAAATATTTGAAACTTCCAGGGAGTCACTTGCTGTTCCTGCTATAACTACTTAAGATGATACTGCTAATTTTACTTAATTTTTAAATATAAAAATATCCAGTAAAGCAAGGATAAATTAAGAAGTTCAAAAATTTTAATATTCAATAAGTAATTGGCTCACATATTTTTCTTCTCTCATATTAGTTGATAACTGAAATAGTTGCACCAAAACGTGTTTCATTAAAAACTACTGTATTATGGAAAAATTATATTTCCAGAGGAAAGAAAACAGTATAAAAAATATTGGTTCAAAGCCTACAATGGATAAAAACATGGAATCAAAGGGTGGTCGCTCTTAGTTGCTTAGATAAAATTAAATTGTTATCGGTTATTGAGCTAAGTTTTTCTGTACACCGATTAGGTAATATTACTTAGATAGGGCGTCGAGCAGGCAGAATCGTTAGCACGCCGGAGAAAATGCTTAGCGGGCGCATTTCGTTCGTCTTTACATTCTAAGTTCAAATTTAACCGAGATCGACTTTGCCTTTCATCCTTTCGGAGTGGATAAAATAAGTACCATTTAATTGCTGGCCTTGTGCCAAAATCTGAAATCAGTATTACTTACATAGATACTTTTGTTCACTGTTGCAATAAAATTGTCTCTGATGAGGAATCAGATGAATTGTTGAGGTAAAATGCATAACAAATCAATAAATCCTCTGCTTTCATGCGGAGCACCTTGTTCCGGTCCCCTTAGCTGAGTTCATTTCTTCACAGAAAGGGTTTAGGTCTCAAAATCTAACACTTGAAGGTCGCATTTTAAATGATCGAACAATCAGAATATCGAAATCTTAAAAAAGCCGAAACTCAGAATACTAAACGCCATTATGTTAAAAAAAGAAGCTCCAAATTTTAAAATACTTTAAAACAATAAACTGGTAACACTTGTAAAAGACATTTCCATCCAGTAGAAAGGTAAGTTCATTTGAGAAAATATATTGTAACATATACTGACAACAAGTGAAACTGTATTGCAGGAACACGATATCGAAGACATAAGCGAGAACATATACTTTTTATTTATTGAATATTCTCGTTCTTTAAATTTCATCATTATTGTCTTTACTCTTTTGTTTTTACTTTTGTCTTTCAATACAGACATAAACACGCCGAATAGTCACATTTTTGAGAGTCCGAAATTAGACTCGTACACTTGTTTATCTTTCTTTGCCTTAAGATTTTCACTGTGTAATAGAAATATAGAAACTTCGGCCTTTTGATTGGTTGACGTGTTTTGATTCGTATTGAGAGTGTGTACTAATAGAATTAACGAACAGAAATATTCGATAAATAAACCATTTTCTCTTATATATATGATATCGTATCCCTGTTTATGTGTTATTTTTCATACTTAGGAGTAATGTTTGTCCCCTTTTATACATGGCTATTGCCTAGGAACGGATGTTACTGTTATTTTTAATCCCAAAGAGTCGCCTCCTCCAGCTGGTTATTCGGTGCAATATGCACCCGATATACATTGCAAGCGGGGAGATAACTCCTGTCATCTTCTAGCTACGAGACCACCAAAGCATACCGTTACGACCACTTTGTGATCATCCTCGATGACAGATATCTGTCCGCTAGACGTAGTAGTGGTTCACTCCAGCTCATAATATATAGAAAATAAGTGGCATTGGCATACGGTCATTGATCTTGCAACAAGTAAATTAACTAGTTAAGAAAAATCTCTGTAAAAGATGGAGTTTACTGAGAAATAATGTTTACCGCCACCCGATGAGTACCCACAGCGAAGATGATCACAAAGAGGTCGAAACCGTTAAGGGCTGGTGGTCTCGTAACTAGAAGATGGCAGGAGTTATCTCCCCGCTTGCAATATATAGGGTGTAGATTGCACCGAATAACCAGCTGGAGGAAGCGTCCTCCTGGAGTTAAAAATAGTAGTAACGTCCGTTCCAAGGGACAGTCATGTATAAGTGGCGATAAGTATTACTTCTCAGTAGAAATACTACTTTCATCTCTATAAGGGATGAAAACAGTATTTATACTAATTTAACTAGCTAACTTGCTTGTGTTTATACTTGCTTTTAGCCTGATTTTCATATTATTTTTTTGTCAAATCTTTCAAAATTCAGAATTTTAAAATGTTAACATTATGACTATCAGTTTTCGGTCTTTCGGGGTTTTAGTATTCTAATTTTTTTGATAATTTGAAATTTGAACTTCTTGCGTTCCAATTTATGACAAACGCAGTACAGGATATACTCATAGGATATGTTCAGCTCGCATCTTAGCTAATGAAATATTTGTCAGTTTGCTTGAATGACGTCTTACTTTAGTATCCTGTACTTCTCAATAATACTGTTAAAATTATTATATAATCGGCACAGAGAACGGAGTTCATTAAAATCTGTTCAAAGAATATCAGGTGTATGACTGAACAGTGTTTATTTTAAGTGAATTACAACTGAATTACTTAGGAAGTAGCAGAGTTGTTGTTGTTGTTGTTTTGTTGTTGTTTTTTGTTTTTTTTAGATTTCATTTTTCGTTTAAATAATATTCAATGGTAATAGTAATTCAAATAGCTGACTATTGTAATGAGCATTACTTCGTGATCAGAAATATTCTTTAAAAAACACTTGCGAGATGTTGACGATTAATCTATAACATATCAAAATGAGAGTTTCTATTCACAGCAAAGAAATGAGAACCTTTCTACGTTGATAAAAGTTCACCAATATTAGACATGATAATACTTGTCTGGTTTGCACGAACCTTATCTTTTTGTTTTAACGTGTATGTATATATGTGTATGTATGTACGTATGTGTGAATATGTATGTATTATAGCTGTGCATTTCATATTTTTGACAAATTTTGCTTCATTTACCTAGATGTATTTGTATTTATCATGGTAAAGTTACAGCGTTTACTTAAGTTAACTATTTTTTAAAAACTCTTTTTCAAGCTATTTAAGTTCAGGACTTTACTGTCATTCTTCTTCGTCGATTGGTTATACCCAACATCGCCTTTTGTTGTGGGAGCCTGCATTTCCTGGCTCGTCATGATAGAAATCATATATATGCAAATGTAATAAGGCTGTGACGTCTGGAAAACTGTGAATTAGGATAACTACAAATACCAACACAGAACGGAAAGGTTGCTATGCACAAAACCTAACGAAGAACGACGCATGCGCGCGCACACACACACACACACATGTATGTGTGCGTGCGTGTGTGTGTGTAACACATGCGAGTGAATCTGTGTTGTAAATGATAACCTATGGAATTAATATTTTTCTTAAGCACTCTTTATTATTAGGTTGTTTTTCAACACTCACATATTAAAAATACTATTTTTGGCTACACAAAGTAATCCTTTTATAGAAGTGCCTTTGGATACTGAAGCATAGAGATTTTTAATTAATCATGTCATTATTTTATTTATAACTTTCACTTGAAAAAGATGGAGATAATGAAATAACTAAAAACAGTAATATAGCTACGTTCACCTCGTCGTTCCTCTCTAGTTCTCTTCCCTTGTTTAAACCTAGTTCTCACTTCCACTCTATTTAATGACTGGTTATCAAAAGGACGGGAATTATACTCATTTAGTTACTAATTTTTTTCTCAAATTTTCAACGAATAGCATAGAAATTAGAAAGTATAATCTACAAAATAAATGCGGAAATATAAAGAGGTGTCCATTCTTAATAAGGAAATATTTGAGTATACTATTATGATATCTATATTGGAAGTAACAAAGTAACTTGAGTACTATTCAGATATTAGTTACCTCAATGAAGTCTTTAAGCAGAATCAGCGTGACATCCGGTGTGACAAGTTTGAATCTCCGAATAACTGTTGAATTCCATTCGATTGAGTCCACATATTTTTCGCTTACCCAGTCTTATTCATAAAGCCTGTGTCAAGTCAATGCTATAGCAGGAACGACTTGCTTGTAGTGCTGAACAGTGGGATTGAACCCGAACCCGTCACGTCACCACTGCGAACCGAAATTCTTTAGTAGTGCGCTTTATATGAACATGTGGAGTCAGGCATGCCATCAGGATAATCGGTTCCGCATGTACTCTAGAATATCAGGCTTCTGTGTACTTTTGTTATTGTGTTTTATTATAAACAAATTTTATGAACGAGATATTTACATAAAAGTGTACTTTAAAAAAAATGTCCTTTCTTTACTACATAAAAGGATTTCTGCTTTGTTTTTTTTTTGTTTTTGTTTTTTTCGGGAAGATCAAACGCCTACCAAAGTTCTTCAGTAATTGTTGAGGAGGAAAGCCTGTTCATTGTCAACATTAATATCCTTCTGAATAGAAACAATACGGCAACGATATATTTTACTGTTAGTCATTTGTTGAATATCTCAATACTGCTAAAAGCTACAGCCATATACTACTTTATCTGTCATAGTAGTTCAGCAATCTGCTTAAGTCGTAAGTCTATTGTCAAATTTAATAGTCTGTTAAATTTCTCTTCCATTCATGTCAGAAAAGACTAAAAGATTAATGAAAACAGCATTCTTCACTATATATCTCCTGTCACTCGTAACCACCCCTTTTTATTTTTGGTTTCGTTTTCAAGTCAGTGCTTTCTCTGTCTCTGTCTGTCTCTCTCTCTCTCTCTCTCTCTCTCTTTCTCTCTCTCTCTCTCTCTCTCTCTCTCTTTAAAAACATTTCTGTTTTTTGTTCCTTACTTGATAAAAAAAAGTAGAAAATTTCATAGGCTTTAAAACGAGGGGTGCCACGGATTATCAATTCTATACAAGTTTTCTACTATAGGTTTACAAGACTGTTATTAATTCACTTCTCTCAAGCTGTAATCGTTTTACTCGTAGTGTGAGAAAAAAGCCTTGCTATAGCTAGCTGTCTTCTGTAACATCTTCAGAATATGGAATTTTAAAGTATTTTCATATGATTTCAACGTCTAGATGTAAATTATACATGAATTAAATTTAAGGAAGCAATTAATGTCGAGCCAGGCTGTCTAACCCTGTGGTCCACGACCTTTTGTAGCTCAATACCCCCTTCCAATGTTTTGATAAAAGGAAACTAGATTATTTTAATCAAACAGAAGCTAATTTTGCACTGTAGTTTTCTATATGTTCTTATACTACCACATCCAGCCCGTACTACTCTTTGGGCATTTGCATAGACAAATGCCTCCCGTGTAAAATTTTTAGCGAAATTACAAAAGAAGAAATAAATTTATACAATGAAATTACACTAAATTTTAGGAATTGATAACCCAATCTCCCACTCAGATTCTTTTGTTAGCAAAATATAACTTTCTGTGTACAAAATTAATAAGAGCGTCACTAAGTGTCAAGATGTATCATTATAATCGAGAATAATTATTCATAGACATCACATGCAGGAAAACATTAGTCCTGAGTTATTGTAGTTAGCTTCCTCCTACATAAGCATTGTTGATTAATTAGGTTTTGTATCACTACATTAAGTATCGTGACACTACATTAACTGGCACTTGAAAGTGCACTCAGCGTAACAGTAAAACAATATTTGCTGAATTTAAGTAAGATTCGAATCTGTACGCATTCTGTTTGAAATATATGGTGAACCCTACAGGACGGAAATCCTTCTCCGTATTTCCTTGCTTGTTGTTAGTCTTGATAAACTTGCTATTCATACTTCCTAGAAATTGTATACGCATAACTATGGAAATCCATGAGAAGAAATTTCAGTCTATGATATAATGCAATAACAATGTTACTTGTATATGCGTAGTGGTATCGCATTTTATATTGGATATTATTGCGATTTTGTTTAGTAAAATGATTACCAATAAACCAGTCACATGGGATGCGAACATGAATATCATCGGTCTCAGAGGGCCTGCAAAGTCATAGGCACTACTTCTTCCTCTATACTGAGCAAGTAACAAAAATCACTTTTCTTAACAAGTGCATTTGTGACAATTAATAATATGTTCTCAGAAAACATTAGTTTACCAAAGATATAGATTTGTTTTATCGATAAGTATGGATATATTTTACCCTTTATATTTTCCATCTGTTCTCAAAAGCAAATTTCGGTTGCCTAACGTATCGATTTCAAATGTCTTCCTATGTTTAAGCGACTCACGTGTACCTCAGTAAGTATCTGATGGTATTGAGACGCACCTTTTTCCAAAACATCGGTCTTTGTCATTTAAGTATAAGGCCAAGGTTTCCTTTATTTGTGAATGAACGTTCACAGACTGCAATGTCCCGTAAACTTTACAACAGGCGCTTCTCTAATCGAATGTATTTTCTAAAGCTAACAATGTTTATACATAACGCTTACTTTCAAAAATAGCACCATTTAGGAAGAAAATTGACAAGGTGTTAAACATACTAGCAATCATTTATATACTAAAGCTAGCGATCATCAAGGAAAGACATCCTCGCAAAACATTATCATTTTTTGCAATGTTTGTTTAATTGATAGATACAAACATTCAAGTTCAAAATTTTAAAATTGCCAGTACCCCAACATATTGAAGTCACAGAGAAGACATGTCTTCACAGCTGCTTATATAAGTATTACCATTTACTGAACTTTGTACCAGATATTACAATATCTGTACATCTGAACTATGTCAGAGAGTGATATTGAATGCGATGATTGACAGAAAGAGAATAGTGTAACACATTTTAAAACTTCTCTTCTAATATTTTCAGAAACCAAATCAAAGTCACTCATCCTCATGTCTCAAGCCATTGACTATTTACTTTTGTTTATTCCAAATTAAGTGTTCTGTATAATAACGGATACAAATCGCTTCATAGAATGTGAATAAAAGTAAAAGAGCAAACAGGACAAAACTAGGGCATTTTACCAATATGATATAAAATCCGATAATAATAGCTAATAGTTGATTTAACCCAAATTTATATACGTATCTTTCAAATTTTACTTGTACATTGTAATTCGTGTAATTTTCACGACAAAAAATTGTATGCTAAATACCCCTCCAATTTCTCAATCAACAAATATAGGTGTTTTATGAAATGAATCTATGTTCAGGAATATTTTAGAGTTTAATGTGATATACAGTGTGGATGTTACTCACAGAAGGCTTAGCATCTTTTTGTCAGATGTAATGAGATCTCACAATGATCTGAATATGTGAAACATTTAAACGACTTGATCTTGAAGAGGGCTACGAATGTCAAGCAAAAGCATTATTTTTTCTATTTCAATGAAGAGCTTTCTATAATTGCAGTGTGTATTATAAGCTAATACGCCTGTACATAGTTAAATACGTTACTTATTGAAGAACATAGCTAAGTACCAATAAGAGGATTTGACATGTCAACAACTATACTAATCTTATCAATTTCCGTAGCTTGTGAAATATTTTCTTTGTTACTAAGCAAAATAGCGAGTTCAACAGGAAATGCAATAGTACAATGTTCAATTCTTATTCGAAAGTTTCTAGAAATTGAAGCTGCAAATCTCCCTCAAATAACACCCAACTACTGTCTAGAAAAAAAGATACATTGGATAATGTAGCTCTAGGTTTCTTATATTTATGCAAACAGGTTAGATGGTCATGACTGGAATTCCTTTCAGCATAACTTTATTCGGTCAGAGCTGCCTTAAATCTAAACAACAAAAATACGTGTTGATTTCAAATCAAAAACTATTCACGGAAGAATCATGCAGAGAGCTTACTCTGTTTTGCTTTTGTGTAAAGCTTAACTAAAGATTCATTTCTTTTTTTGGAAAGACACTAATGACCTACATTTTAGAAGTAGGCAAAAATCAAAAGTGGGACATTCATTTATCACGAAAGAACAGAGGAGAGAAAGTGAAGCATCTTTTTTACCAATGGACAAATAAATTCTTTTAAAAATGTAACTTGCACTTTGACATTTGTTATGCGACTCTATTTGGTACAAAAATAAATTTTCAAAACTAAAAGTTATCAAAAGCATGAGTATACGTGCTACTGATTGCGTGCGCGCACACACACACACACACAAACGCACGCGCGCCTCTGTTGTGTGTGGGTATAGGTACACACACATACTATGTGTGTGTGTGTGTGTGTGTATGAACAGTAGCTTCGAAGTTTCGAACAGCTAAGCCATCGTAGGACTGCGATGCATTGAAATTAATCTTGGCTGTATATAGCTTCCATTGAGTTAAAATCTTCTTTTGATATGTGGGTTTGAGTGGAGACGTAACTCGGTTGTAGGGTGGATTGTGATGAAGAGAGATTTTTATTGATTCAATCTGGGGTCATGTTATAAACATTTGACCCTTACATTGTCAAAGCAAAGGATTAAATCCAATGAATCTAAAAAATAAATAAAACTATTCGTACATCTATATCTACCTACCTTCTTTTTATTTTATGAATCTCTAAAAACCAATCCATGATCTGATTCGAACACACCTAAATATACACACTTTCGTAGAAAGTTCCACATGCAAGAATAAAGTCTAAAAATGTGTTCAATTAGAAAATTTCTATACGATATGAAAGTAGTAACTGTACTGAGGGGAAATGTTTGCCGCCACTTCAACATGACTGTTCCGTACGAACCGACGTTACTACCATTTTTAACCCCAAGAGGACGCCTCCTCTACCTGATTATCGATCCAGTCTGCACTCGATATATATATTGCAAGCAAGGGAGCAAGCCCCCTACCATCTTCTTGACTTCTTGACGGCTTCCAATATATATCGAGTACAGATTACATCGATAACCAGCTAGATGAGGTGTCTAATTAGAGTTAAAGATGGTTCGTACGGAACAGCCATGTTGAAGTGGCGACAAACATCACATCTCAATAAATTTCTCCAAAACATCTCTCCATCATAACACGTCCTGCCACCTAGTTACCTCTCCATTCAAACCCATGCACCCAAGGAAGATTTTAACTCAAGAGAGGACATACAAATTCAAAACAAACTTCAAGGCATCACAATCTGACAAAAGATTGACTAGCCGAAATTTCAGATTCACTGTCAATAATATTCTCATTTAATATACATATATATATATGTATATATATTGCACTCTCCTGCCTTCAAAAGCCATCTTCTGTATCTCTAACATCCGGTTAGTTATTTCCTGGTCATCTAACGACACACGTGTTCTTTCCTTCTTTTCCACCTCACTGGACTGTTTTCACTACCCAATGAAGAGTAACACTCGAAACATCGTTTCCACTCTTTTTTTTTTTTCCTTCTAAATCTTTCCCTGAGTGTCAATCTAATATAATCACTGTATACATGTAATTGACCTTCGTTGTTGATTTTCCGTTTCTTTACTTGGGATTTGGTTATATTTATCTATCTAACTATCTATCTATCTATCTATCTATCTATCTATCTATCTATCTATCTATCTATCTATTTATCTGTCCATATCTATCTATATATATGTACATATATATACATTTATATGCATACATATGTGTATATATGCATATGTGTATATTATATGTATACATATATGTATATGTGTATGTATATATGTGCGTGTATATATATATATATATGTGTGTCTATGTAGATATATATATATATATATATATATATATATATATATATATATATATATACATATGCATACATATATGTATACATATATATATGTATATATATGTATATACATATAAATATTTATATGTATATATATATATATGTATATATATATACATGTGTGTATACATATGTATATAGATATGCGTATATATATATATATATAATTATATATATATATATATATATATATATATACGTATGTATATGTATATACATGTGTGTGTGTATGTTGTGTATATATATGTATATGCATGTAAATATATATATATATATATACACACACACACACATATATATTCTAGTTGACCTCATTGTGAATTGTATAGTTAATTGCTTTTATGAGATGTAAGATATAAGCTACGACATAAAGCACGAATGAAACTTATGAACCTGCTGGAATTCTTAGTTTTCGTCTTTTTTATTAATTAATACTTATCCTACATCACGGTATGCGGTTCAGTTCCCATGGTTTGAGTAACTGTGGAATGGATTGCAATAATGAAAAAGATATTCCTGTCTACGATGGGCACAAATCCAGAAATTTGGGGCAGGGGAATAGTTGATTACAGCGACCCAGTGCGTAACTGGTACTTATTTCATCAACCCCGAAAGATGATGGGCAAAGTCGTCCTCGGCGGAATTTGAACGGAAAACATATAGATAGACAAAATGCCACTAAAGATTTCTTTCGGTGCAGTCATAGTTCTGCCTTAATAATGATAATCCTTTTTTCTATAGGCACAAGACCTGAAATTTGTGGGAAGGTTACATCGACCCCAGTACTCAACTGGTACTTAATTTATCAACTCCAAAAGGATGGAAAGCAAAGTCGACCTCGGCGGAATCTGAACTCAGAACGTAGCGATGGGCGAAATACCACTAAGCATATTTCCCGGCATGCTAATGACTCTGCTAGCTCACCACCTTAGTATTAATAATAGTAATGGTTTCAAATTTTGCCACAAGGACAGCCATTTTGGGGGAAGAGATGTATCGAATATATCGATCCCAGTATTCGAGCGGTACTTAATTTATGGACCCTGAAAGGATGAAATGCAATGTCAACCTCGGCGGAGTTTGGACTCAGAACGTAGCGACAGGCGAAATGCCGCTAAGCATTTTGTCCAAGTGTCCACTCAATAATGATGATGATAATAATAATAATAATAATAATAATAATAATAATAATAATAATAATAATAATAATAATAATAATCCTTTCTACTATAGGCACAAGGCCTGAAATTTTGGGGGAAGAGACCCCGAAAGGATGAAAGGCAAAGCCGACTCCGGCGGCATTCGAACTCAGAACGTAAAGTTAGACGAAATACTGCTAAGCATTTCGCCCGGCATGCTAACAATTCTGCCAGCTCGCTGCATTAGTAGTAGTAGTAGTAGTAGTAGTAGTAGTAGTAGTAGAAGCAGCAGCAGCAGTAGTAAATATGATGATCATGTATACTATATGGCGAATATCGTAGTGTAAAGTTAAGTAGCTAGTTAGCTGTATCACTGATATAATTTAGATATCCTAAGCATAAGATTTAATTTCGATGTTCTTTCTTTTACGGTCAATTAAACACGTAACTTTGAACACAGTTGAGATTTTTTTTTCATATGCATGACTGCATAGTAAAATATTTTCTTCCCGTGCCCTGAACAAAAATAGGACACCAGCACAATACTCTGGGTTGTTCTAAATTTTAGGCTTCACCATCAGTGACGAGTTCTCTCGACAAACACATATCTTTTATCATAATAAAGCCCTCTTTAGACCAAGAAATACTTCACCCTTACCCAACTGTTACTAATTACTACAAATTATGATGGAGTACTGATTCCATACCTGCAACTGCTTCACACACGCGCGCGCGCGTGCATCATTGACGTATCTAAAGAAATGAACCTGAAGAATTAGCCTGAAACTTCCCACCAACACAATACACCTCCTGGCTCATAGACATGTTGTCTTATCCCTTTTTCTTTTCTACGGCTACCATAGTTGCATCGGCGCTTCGTAGCTGGTTGGTCTCTCGCTTTCGACTCCCAAACAGTTTTGATTCAGTTGTCTCATTGTATTTTTCTAAACACTAACCCTAACAACTCTCCCCAGTCCTTTCTCTCCCAGATGCCGAAACTCCACACGAGATCTTTTCTGCGACCGTCGACGTGCGGTTGTTGGAAATTTTATTGGTCTCTGAAAGCCTGCAGAGACTTTAAGAATAATTATTTCTTCCAGACCAATTCAACGTATAAAAAAAGAGAAGACATTTCTGACGTTACTGATGAGAAAATACTAACATTAGGAGTGAAAATAGTTCAAGCAATTATCTGAGCAGTTCTATGATTCAGTGATGTCCATGCCTTTCTCAGTGCCATGCGAGAAATGAATTTGTTACGATCAAAAGTTGACTCAAACTTGAATAATCAGTTTACCAGGCATGTTCATACACTGAATGGCGCTCGTCAACGAACATAATAGAAAATACACTCTGCCGGTGAAATCTATATCTTGTCTAGCTAGCGGGATGTTTCTACTAGCTCTGGAGCGACAATTTCAAAATGTGTTGTGGATGAAGTTTTGCAATATCTGTGGTAATTAACAGCAAATGAGGGGTTTCTTTCCGTTTAGCCCTGTTGGAATTTCGGTCAACTTCATAATAAAGGCAATTACAGATCACCTCCAAATATTGAATTGTGGCACCTTATTAGTGTCACTATTAAGGCGTCAGCAGCGATACACACTCTTTATTCTTCCCGCACCCTCTATATTGTGACTATCAAATGATCACATTTCCTATTCATTCCCTTTCTGCACCAGAATACATAAAAATACACTCGGATAATTATTGGAGTGTAACTCACGCACGCAAAGACGAACGCGCACAACTACACACATGCAAATACATTCGTTCAAACATATGTGTGTATTTATATCTCACCATGTGCGCTGGTATGTGAGTGAGATCTTGTCTACGTATGGGTGACCGACCTCTTTTAAAGTATGAGCATATGTATAAATTTATTAGCGTACGAAGATATGTATATGTATTCGTCTATGTAAGTATGTGTGCTTCTGTGCATTGTGTGTCTGCATGTGGGCATCAATTTGTAAATGTCTAACTTTATTTGTGTATATATACACATACACGCATATATGTATACATATATATAGATAGATAGATAGATATGTGTATGTGTATGTCCGTATGAATATATGTGTTTCTTCACGTGCGGTTAACACAACCCCACTATTTACTGACTTATATATATATATATATATATATATACACAAACATATGAACATATATATCTATTAGAAATGTATATATATATATTGTGTGTGTGTTTATTGAATGTCTACGCGTTCATAATTATTTCCTTTATTGTTCAGTATTCATTAAACCGTTTTTGAACTTTAGACCTAACATTTTCAACCAAAATAAGAAACCAAACATGTGTTAACTGAAAATCCAGTTTAAGAGGTAGTTTCATTGATATTTTCAAATGTTTAAAATTCCAGTGGAAGTAGGTGTCGGTTCAAATTTAACGTTTGGCCTGCGGGTCTGCAGATTCTAACTTATTGTTAATACTGGTACCGTATTTTCTCGATCGATTTAATTTTGTGTGTATATGTGTGGGTGGGTGGGTGGGAGAGTTAATGCAGCATGAAGAGCACAAGTCAAAGAGGAGAAAGTTCCAATGTAGATTTTGTTCAACGCTGCTTCATTCGAGTTTGATCAAACTTTGCCCACCTCAGTAAATTTATTGGTTACTGTTCTTATTTATCAGAGCTATCATTCTGAGAGAGTTATGACCGACGCAGACGGTATCCGAGGCTGATGACGAGTAACAATACAAACATGATGTCATTGTGTTTTTTTCATATATTACGTAAGAGGAGATATTTCTTCCGTGATTGTTTAAAAAGATTCCCCCGACTTTTGAGTGTACATGAACGTGTTAAATATCATTTTATTCAGCGCACGCTACTTCGTGGTTCTCTATTTAAGAAATTCACACACACACACATAAATATCAGAGGTTTTCCCAATTCCAGAAGCTGCCCCAAATCCCTCAGTTTCTTTTATTTCGCCTTCTTCTAATGCGGACTCTCAGACGACTATGGAAACCTGGATTTGTTTGAAACATTCAGGCGTTCTTAAATTGAAGGATCAATTGTAGCATCTTTCCATGGACGCTCTTGTTCTTTACGTTTCCTAATCGCTTGCAATTTCGAAATATTTTAAATTACTTCGTGATAGCAACTAGAGTCATTCGGGTTGAAAAACAGTGTTACAGGAACAATCATAGTAAAATAAAATCGATCAGGAAAGTTATATAAAAAACGTTCGCTCATCGATTTATAAAAAGAAAAAGCTATTTTTCAAATTTTATCTATTATGAAGATTTAGCTATTGAAGAATTTTTGCTACAGAATGGAAATAAGATAAAGAAAAACGATTTCTGAACTTTGGTAGTCTTTAATTAATGTAAATGATAAGAATATTTTGAATATATTTGACTCTTTTGACATTGGTCTTTGTGAACGTAACTGCTGTCATTTTAACTCATTATTAAAAAGGAAATTTCTGGAATTACTATAGCTGTATAAAATCAGATAAATATTCAATTTTATACCACTTTTATCTTTTACTTGTTTCAGTCATTAAATTGCCGCCATGATGGGGCATCACATTGAAGGGTTTAGATCGAAAAAGTCGACCCTAGTACTTACTATGCTGCTTCTATTTTGCCTAATCGCTAAGTTACAGGGATGTAAACAAACCGACACTGGTTGTCAAGTGGTAGTGGGGGGTCAAAAACACACACACATATTTACATACATGCATTCATACATACATACATACATACATACATACGAAAAAGTCATCAACAGTAGATATTACCCCATCATCACTGCACTACTGGTTCTCAGCCACATGGTTTTTCATGTTGCGGAACAAAGGATAGTTAGATGAGACCAAATCATGAGAATAGGAAGCTCATCAATCAGTTTAAAGCTGCAACCACGCACAACAGCCATTGAAACCAAGGCCTTGTATGCTGAAGCATTGTCCTCATCAAATAAGACCCCTTTGGTCAGTTTTCCCGGGCGTTTTGTCTTGGTAGCCTTTCGTAACTGCCTCAACAAGTTAGCATAGTACTCTCTATTGATCGTGTGGCCCCTTTGAAGATAGTCATTAAACATAATATCTTTTGCATTCCAAAAAACTGAAGCCTTCCTCTTCCTTGTAGATGAAATGACCGTAGCTTTCTTTGGAGCAGGTGAGGAGGGAAGTTTCCACCCGCATGGATTGTTTTTTTGTCTCTTGCACAAAGTAATAAAGCAAACACTCATTCTGGCTTAGGAAACATTCAGGGAAAGATTTAAGGAAATCAGCTGGATCTGCCTGGAACAATGTCAGAAACCTTCATCATGAGTGTTTGCTTTATTACTTTGTTTTACTTATTGTTAAATTGCTTTCATTATCGCTTGTTAAGTATATTTAAAGTTTCTTCTTGAATTTCATTTAATCTTCTTCTCGCTTGCTGATAATTTACTACGTTGCAAGCTACAACTACGAATACTTCTATGTACATAAGTGTATTTCATATATTCAAGAGGCAGAATATTCTCAACTTTCTCACGGCATACGCAAATAACATTGCCTATGTGACTTATGGCAAATTGCCTGTCATCCGTCAGCATGTGGTGAACACTATCATTGTTTTCTTCAGTCGTGGCAGTTTCAGGACAACCAGACCTTGGGGCATTTTTAAGACTATCCCTTCTTTTAAGTCCATCGGCCCACTTTTGCACTGTTGATAAAGCTGGAGTGTCATCCCCTAATATAGCAACCATGTCAGCATGAATGTCTTTTGTAACTAAACCCTTTTTCTGCATGTATTTGATAACAGCACTATGCCAAATTTTGTCAATTTTCAAAACAAGTCGCTACTAGTTACTTTTGAAGTCTTCTTTAAACAGTCAGATATGAGTTTACCTGGAAAGAAACACTGCAGTTATTAATAAGAGATGAAATTAATACATGCACGATTTCACAGCTCAAGCATCACTCCTTCATAATCAGCCTGTAAACTTTTAAGCCTACCCTCGTGTTATGTAATTTATGTATGTAATGTAAGCCATGTATGTATGTATGTATGTATGTAACATAATGTATGCGTGCATATAGGCACATGTTATGTACATACGTGTGCACCAGGCTTAGAAAAAATGTACTGTGGTCTATTTGTTCGATTAAACGTATCAAGGTGGTGCTCCTGTACGACTACAATCTAATGTCTGAAATGAAGAAAAGAAAAACAGAAAGATAAACTATACTAAAGGCTCCAGAGGTTCATATTAGCACATATCCTGTATGAAAGTTATTAACATATTCGAGTCTGTTTGTTGTTTACGCAAAACAGGATAACAGCTCCCAACCAATAGGATTTGAGCTCATCGCATCAAGCTAAAGAAATACTCCTCTGCATAAATGTATTCACTGCTTTCAACTGAAATCGATTTCCATACAATACTTTTTAAAGTGTAGTGGACTGATCCATTGTATATAAGGCCTTTTTTTCGCAGCATATACCACTGAGTCGTTTATGAGTAATGAACTTTTCATTATTTGTATGCTAGACCGAAATATATGAAATACACTTATGTACATAGAAGTATTCGTAGTTGTAGCTTGCAACGTAGTAAATTATCAGCAAGCGAGAAGAAGATTAAATGAAATTCAAGAAGAAACTTCAAATATACTTAACAAGCGATAATGAAAGCAATTTAACAATAAGTAAAACAAAAGCAAACTATATAATTTGCTTCGGTATGGACTGAATCTGAACTATGTAGATTAGAGAAACCAACATACTGAAGAACTTAATAAATAATAGTCCCCTCTCATTTGTTCCGAAAACGCTGCCAAATATACCTTTTTTTTTTTCTACTCGTACCTTAATATCTAGCAAATATTTCTTCTCAGCATTACACACTTGTAATTTCATTGCTCATGTACTGTCACTTTTTCCGATTTTCTTCTTTTCAAACATACATCCACTATTTTATGTTTTCATTACCAGCATTCGATCTAACCAAATAAGGCACAATATATTTTAATTTAACCTAGAAAGGAAATTTATATCATAACAATGTTGAATGAAGAACTTCGATCAATCAGATTGAAAGTGTGATATAATTTGAAAGAGTGAGTGGAACATGAGACTATTGTCTACCGTGATCTTTGCACAAAATTCCTTTTAAATGCGTTTCACCAGGAATTCGTACAGACAAGATAATTATTATCATGTACAGTAATATGGTCTTAAATTTGGGCACAAGGCCAGCAATTTCGGGGGAGTTCACAAGTCGATTATGTCGACTCCAGCGCTCGACTGGGAGCTTATTTTATCAACCCCGAAAACTTGAAAGGCAATGTCGTCCCTGGCGGAATTTGAACTGAGAACGTAAAGACGAACGAAATGCCGTTATGCATTTTGCTCAGACGTGTTAATGATTCTACCAACTCACCGCCTTATCATGCACAGTAATATGGTAGATGTATTTAAATGTCTTTTAACTGAACTGAGATACAGCACAATTGATAGAGGTAAGAAAAAATCGTGAAAAAGTGAATATGAATGTATAGCTAGAATGTTGATTCTATGTAAGCAGTTTTTGATGAGCTGGATGGAAAAGGGTAGTAAATGTTTTTAAATCACTTGGCTCTTGTTTTTTTAGATCTAAACAGAGATAACTGAATAGTTGGCAGCAGGATGGCGCTCATAACGTGAGAGAGTAGTTGTGTGATAGATATTCTTACATGTTGGGGAGTGCTACTATTCCAAAAATTTTTCGACTGGCTAACATATTTCTTTTTTTCAAGGCAGACAGTGGTAAATTTCTTCAACACACAGTGTATTGGTGTTCAGTGTCAGGGCATGGTGTCTTTAGCATTAATTGTTGTTTCTTTATGTCAGACTTTCTACAGTATAGTGACTTATTTTTAAAAATTCTATCCCAAGATACTTCTAAATTCATTTATATCAAGAAGGACGTGCAGTTAAGAATTGTTTACTAAGATGTTTTCAACTCACATCTTACAGGTTTGAGAAAATATGTACACATATATACGACGGGCTTCCAGCTTCAGTCTAGCAAATCCACGCACAAGGCTTTGGCTGGCCTGAGTCTATTGTAGAAGATATTTGCACAAGGTATCACGTAGTGAGACTGAACCCCAAAACAGGAAGTTGTGAAGCAAGTTTCTTAACTACAGAGCCACGCCGGCGCATTTATGAATACACTATCTTGTTTCATTAAAAGAAAACTAGATAAAAATAAGAGCTACGATTTCATATATCTATAATGTTCAACTTTATGCTTATCAAATGTTTTGCTTTCTATCAATTCTCTACAGTGGGCAATTCCTATCGGCCACTGCTATCCGAAGCAACTACTGCAATATTATTTATTTATGATTTAATCATTGTTTTATATCAAAAATCGAACGTCAAATGTTCTTATTAAAATGTGAATGCAAAATAGAAAACAAACGAATAAATAGATGATCGCGTAACAATTTGGATGAACATCCTGGAGAACAATGAATATATATGATGGTAGGAAAACTATTGCCACAAACGGTAAGAACTACCACCAACATAGAAATTCGTTAATATTGAAATATCCTAAAGGGCACTTTGAACGAAAAATGATGGAATGCAAATGTTTTTTTTTCTGAAAATATGTGCTTCGAAAAAAATTGCATAATGCCATGTTCAGTTTGTGTGTCTAGTGATTCTAAATGTGATTGCATACCTTACACTCAATATCAAAGCGAATCAATAGTGCCTCCTGGACCATAGTCTCATAAGGATGGTTTCTCGGATTATGCGGCGTATATATTCCCCTCCTAAACAAGAAACTGAACCGGCGGAGAATTATTCATTTATCCAGCTGAGTGGACTGGAGCAGCATGAAATGAAGTGTTTTGCTGAATAAAACAACGCATCACTCGATTCAGGAATCGAAAGTGCAATCTTACAATCATGAGTGTAACATCCCTAATCACTAAGTCATCTGTATCCACGCACTCATACTTATTTCCAAATTTTAAGCTTTACAACTACTTAACGACTAAATTTCTTTAGTAGCTTTGGTCTCCCCTTTTTAAAAAAGATTTAGTCTTATTGCTATTCAGCAGCAACGAAAGTTCTTTTCAGGTGATTGGTCAAGCGGTTTACCGGTTGTTAAATATAGGAAAAGCTTAAGCAGCTAACTATGACAAACTTTTTTTGAAATATTTTGCTAGTTTCGTTATGCTACCCAATTTCTGCAACAGTCCACTCGGGATTAATGTATGTTCTGAAGCTCTTGATTTCCACATTATATATGTCTTTTTCTCAATAATAATCTCTTATTCAACTATTCCACCGCATAGTGATCTTAACTTAAACCACTTATCTTATTTATATTTGGCCTCACAAAGTTGATTTTGAATTTCGTATCCAAAAATCTAACTTAATGCAGGTATCTCATACCGGTCGTATCCTAACAATAAACAAAAAGGAGACATAAACTAAAAAGAATTCTGTTAATTTTCAAAATGTTATATGCATTTGCGATGCTAACTAATACACCGATTTCTTTCATTTTTTTACAGCTCCTATCAAAAAGGTATGAAGTGCATTGAAGATTTCAAGAGCAAATGTAGCCGGAAAGAAAAACCTCGAATATTAATAAACCTAAGTCAAAACCAAAGGGAGTTAAACAAACTATGTGAAGATGACAGACTTTATGAAAGTAAGTAGTGAAATGGCGTGGTGAAAGGGTTTAAAATACTTTTAAATTATTGTGAGACATATATATATATATGTGTAACCGCAACTTAGCGGTTCGACAAAAGAAAGCGATAGAATAAGTACTGGGTTTACAAGAATAAGTTTCTGGGGGTCGATTTTTCGACTAAAGGCGGTGCTCCAGCATGGCCGCAGTCAAATGACTGAAACAGGTAAAAGAATTAAAGAATATATATGTGCGTGTATATATATATATATATATATATATATATATAAGTGTGAATATATATCAAATTATATGTCGAATAAACTGAAAGAGAGAAAGTGATTAACTTTGGCTTTCACCTCTCCGGAGTCGATAGAATAAGTACCAGTCAATTCCTGAGATTGATGGCTTCGACTTAACCGTCTTTCCTCAAAACTACTGGACTTGCTCCCTGATTATAAAAAAAGGTAAAACAGAATGTACAAACAACAAACATTTAACACACCAAAGATTACATGACTTTTCAAGGATCAGTAAGTAATTAGTTAAGAAGTTCATTTCTCAACGGGTTCAATCCCGAGGGCGACTGTCTTCTACCTGGGTTACCTAATTGCCTTGTGAGTGAATTCACAAACGTGGGCATGTACAAATGAGTGTATTTGTATCTCACTGCTCGACAATCGGTTTGTTGACGTCTACTTCATGCAAGAAATGACCTACAGAATAAATATCTGGCTAAAAATATAATTACTGGGGTCAATTTGATCTCATGTACTCACCAATGAATGAACCATATAAAAGAATATAGTATGTGTCCTGTACTGACTGGATTACACGTAAATATGCTTATTATTTTATGACATTTATTATCGTTCAATCTAAACATGGATTAGTTATTTGCGAGATTTGTAAGTTTGGAGCTTTTATACGATAAATGTCGAAATATATATGAGCAGTTATTCTTATACTTTTCAATTTTTTTAAAGAAGACGGTTAGTAATACTCGTCTCCCACGAAATCTGTTAATATACAAGTGCTGCCATATAAAACGACCATTCACCAATGTTATAGTGCAAGTCAATCGAAGTTCAAATATTTGGTGAAAATCAAAAAATGGAATTTGAAACTCACAGTTCATAGCTGAAATTAGGTTTTACTTTCTGCTACTTGTACATCAATTTAGTCATATATGAATATAGGGTTAGGGTTATATAACTACTGGGTGGTCTTCCGTATTTTCTTTGTTGTCCTATGGTCAGATGAAATATATGAAACTGGTGAGGTCATTAATCTTATTTCAATGAACAACCGTTAAAATTTTTACAAGATAATACGGATTCAATATGTGGTGGACTTTTCTATTCAACATATTCTATCATACTAGTTCAATTTCTCGGATAAAGCATTTGTGTAATGTCACTATATAACTATATTTATTTTTGTTGTTTTGTTGTTAGTCTCTTGAGTCCAAGAAAGATGATTCCATAATTTCTTCTTTAACAGCCTGCACAGATGATTTGTTTATAGTGATCAAATGTTTGTGCAATAATTTTATTCAGCTTCTCCATCAAATCGACGCTACCTGCACAATTGCATAGAGTGCTATACATCATTTGTCGAAGTGGTTGCACTATATTCATATAGTTATGCAACTATATTCATATAGATGAAATAGAAGACTACGTATATATCTATATTATATTACGCTCGATGCTATTTTTACTTTGTATCTTTCCAAATCTTTGTCCAAAGAAATCCTTCCTTTCAACAATCTATTTGCCAATACAAATATCTTTTCCTACTTTAAGCACCAAACCCTGGTATAATTACGCAGTTCATATATACTATCTTAAAATTTTTTGTGTGTTGTATATTTCTGCTGCAAGTTTTTGTTAGAAATACATTATTCTTAATAGAAATATTGAATTGCCATCAAATGCAATATCTTGCATCCTGAAATACCTTCGCTTTTCCTTTTATCCGATAAAAGTATTGCTCAGAATCACATACTTAATGTTACGTCGAGTTAGGAACCAAGATATAGACGCCCATAAATTAACTATCTAGATATATTTACACGAATAAAGCTGACCAAGCATATTAGTACGATAATTTTATGTCCATTTAAAAGGACATATACACGGCCCTTTGAAGTAAGTATTTGTATAAATGTTATCAAAATCATTCATTAAAATACATCAAATTACTGTTCACTATCATTCTTTTCACCAAATTCAATGTTATTTCTGTCCACGAGAATATTTTATCCCATACCGTTTCACTGCAAGTTCTTATATCTTTGATAGAATTATTGCAGAAAGAATGAATATGATTTTGGAATAACTAAATTACTAACTGCACCCCTGTGAGATTTTTCTACATCTATCACTTAAATATCATATTGAAGTGATTTAAAATAACTTTCTTACCTTAAAGTTATTTAATCTACGCCAGTAGAGGATATCATATGCAAAAATTGCTTTTTCAATTGCCTTTCCAACTTTATTGTTTCAAAGTGGGAATTGTTGATTTATCATCCTATCATCTCCCTGACGACTGAAAAATAGATTAAACCAAAAGATATTGAAACGCTGTTGCAGGAGTTGTATAGATTACACATTTAAATGAAAATTGGCATGCCAATCAGTGTGCGCAGTTGTATTGCTAACCTATAATCTTTCTATATAGTAAATAATTAACTTTCAATGTCGTTAGCCTTTAGACGTGATAAAATGTAGCTACCAAAGCTGATAATGATATTACATAAATATTGCTTTTGTGGAGTGTTATGTAATTGGTGCTGATGTATGATTAGTGCATATTGACGTAGGATCCCTTACCATTATCAGCACAACAATCATCAGTCAATCTCGACATTGTGTCGATCACCATCTCACTTGTTACCAAAATGTCGTTACTACCTTCTAAACACAGCTATGACAATCACCTCTACAACATAACGTAAGATACACAATTCACATTGTAAGGATGATAAACTTGTGGCTGTTACTCGTATTTTCTCATAATTGATATATATATAATCTCCAGCATTTAAACACTATCTTTCTTAACATGATTTTTCTCTGAGTTTCATGAGGAATTTGTATTTACTCTGCGTGCTTAAGCTAAAGCAGGGAGTTGTTGTCACTCGTCTTTGCCTGTTTGTGTGTTTGCAAAATTACTGGAAAGTGGCTGAATGGATTTTCACCAAATTTGGCGGAAATACTCAGAGCATAAGCGGCTCGAAATCATAAAAAAATGGCTTGATTAGCTTCAAAACAGGCGGACGGGTTTATCAAAATGTTTTGCAGATTTTTTGCGAAAGAATTTATGTCCATGCAGGGTAAGCATCGTTTGGACATGTTCTCAGCACAAGAATCTATTACCAGCACCTAAAAACATGTATTATGTCTATTAAATACCATTTATCCCTCACCAGATGGTGTACTTTTTTTGTTGATCTTCGAGAAATAGTACACAATATATATATATATATATATATATATATATATATATATATATATATATATATACACGCAGAAGGTTGAAAAGGAACACGTGAGTTGATATATATGGAAAAAAACGTCAAGGTAGAAAATGCTAAAATAATTTTATAAAAACATTTCAGTACCGGTTTCAGTCATTTAGTATGGAAAGCAATTGAATTTTGGAAAAATTAAAAGAAAAGTTTTTTAAAAGAATATTTTCATAGTATTCAAATACAAGGGACATATTCCTTGTTTCTGCCTGTCTCTGTCTCTTTTGTTTACTCTTGTGGGTTCGAAGTCGTTTTGAATTCTTGATAGGGAAGAAAAAGAAGAAGAAGGAGGAGGAGGAGGAGGAGGAGAAGTTCTTCTCCTCTGACCAATATATCCATCATGGACATGCGACCATGGAGAGACTCCCTATAACTGTTGATTAAAGATGTTTAAGCCTTTCAAGTAGAAACATTCGTACTGCATCAACTGAGCTGTGTAACGGACAAAGATACTTGTCAGCAAATCACATCTAGCAGTGTGTAAGCATAACGAGAAGTACAGTGGAGAAATGTGTTTTAATAACTTCAAACCAAGATAATCTGTGAAACAAGATTTGGAGAAATGTTTAATATAGTATGTTGTGTGAGAAAGACAAATCAGATTTAACGAGTGTACTGGGTCGACCTGATAAAGTGAGTATGCAGATAGCTAACTCGGTTAAGGAGAGGCCGCTGTATTAGTTGAGGTGTCAGAGACGAAAAAGAATGTGTTTGTGAGTTATGTTTGATGCAACTTCATGAATGTACATTTGTAAACTGGTTGAATAGTGTTCATTTAGGTGCAGGCTGAAATATTTGTGTATGTAGTAAGTGTAACAAATGCCACTTGAGCGTTATAGAGTGTCAAAGACCGATTACCGCTGATATATCTAGAATTGAAGAGGAAGCCTACTGTTTGTGAAATGCTTCTGGAAAAAGTATTTATGTTCGGCTACCAATAGCAATCATCAGCGTCTGTAAAGCTTAGCCAACGTAGCGATTTTGATGGTTTTTAATTGTTCTTCATAACTAAGGAGAGAAAAGCGTACAAAATAGCTTTCTCCCCTCGATGGTTGTTTTTCAAAATATCTGCACATAGCAGTAGTACAATGTGGCAAGACATGTCTTCGTTGAGTGTGGTGGATAACTGTATGTTGAAAATTAAGTATTTCAGAATGGTATCATCACCGCAGGATTTTCTGTTGTCAGATTTGACAATAACCAAGTCATTAATGCACTAAAGGAAGACTGTAGGAGAAAACCAGTACTTTGACGGAATACCAGGCATTACTGAGTGTAGTTTAGTGAGAACGTCTTCAGCACACCCTGAAAGTGTGCATTCTGATAAGGAACTTCTAACCAATGGGACTGAAACTTCCGATTAAGAGAAGTGTAGAGGCTATAAGCAGATTTATAGGCAATGCTTACACTGAAGTCAATACAACATTTTTCCGAACTTCTCAATGCTAAAAGACCATCGGGGCGTAACAGAAAAACAGTCTCTCAGTGGATCTGATGAGAGGTTAATAACTGACAGAATCAGAGAAGTACACTTTCTAATGATAGAACACATTTTGATGTATGAGATAGATCGCTGCAGAAATAGAAAAAGGTTGGAAATTTTTGCTTTAGTAGAAGCAATCTTTCGGGATCAGAGTTTGTGCAATGGAAGCGATACTTTTGATAGAAGTTTGTTAGCATTTGGTGAAGTGTGAATATAGTGACAGGACTAACAGAATAGAGAAAGTGAGTTGGAAGATTTATTTGCTCACGCGATCGAGTTGGAAAAAAAGAGGGCAGCAAATGGGAAGGCTTTCGAAATATTGCTACAAACGTAGCCATCGTATTTCAGGAAAGGTGGGTAGCAGCATTCACCAAGCCACTAGACGACATTTTAACAAATGCAGAGAAGCCAACTACTGTTTGAGTGGTAGGAAACGATGCAAAATGCTTTATGTACAAACTTTTCGTTTGTATGTACTCAAAAATCCTCTTGATACTCTCACTCCTTGAATCATTTCCCAATGTACCATCTGTACCCGTTATTGTCTCACCTACTCGTATCCCCACCCAATAATAGAATTCTTGATTTATAACCAACAGAAAATTTAGTGCTAAAAGTCTTCTGAGTCGCGAAAATACCTAGCTCCTGTATATATAGGTTTTTCATTTTCTCTTGATTTATGTTTATTGTGACAATTTATCCTAATCGATACCACGTGTTTTTTTTTGTTTTGTTTTTTTTTTCATGTCGCATTGCTTTTTCTGGGTTCTGTAGGGACATAACATTATCTTTTATTTTGTTATGTATTTCAGTCATTGGACTGCGGCCATACAGGGGTATCGCCTTGAAGCGTCGAATAAATGCCCCAGTACTTATTTAAAAACGTTTGATACTTCTATTAGGCTGTGTTGGCTAACTGCTAAATTACGGTGACGTAAACAAACCAGTACCGGTTAGCAATCAACAAGGGGAAAAGTACATACACATAGATAGACAAATAAATATATATATATATATATATATATATATATATATATATATATTAGACGTAGGTATGCACATACTTGTACGTATATATGCATATACTCATTTATTATTTGTTTTTACATGACCGAACGCCAACGTCATCACTGTTGTAAGTAGTTATTTCAACTTTATATTTTCTGACGCGACTCTATCTCTTTCTCTATCACTTTTTCCCCCTCTCGTTCTTCCTCTGTTACTACTACGTATCTCTCTTTACCCCTCTCGTTCTTCCTTCTGTTACTACTATATCTCTCTATTTCCCCCCTCTTACTTCCTTCTGTTACTACTATATTCCTCTCTTCCTGTCGTTGCCCACCTATTCTTCTACTTCCTCCCTTTGTTTCTCCCTCTACCACTCTCTCTCTCTCTCTCTCTCTCTCTCTCTCCCTTACCCCCGCATGGTCACATGCTTCCGGTCACTAATCCTTTTCTTCCTTGGCTATCGCCGAGCAAACACGCGAACTTACTTCGTCCCCACTTTCAAGTTCGTGCCTCACAGCGTTCATATACACATATTTTTTCCCATCTGGCCGCGTAGCCTTTTCCGTTTGTTTTCCTGTCTTGTTTTCTTTTCCGTTTGTTTTTCTGTCTTGTTTTTTGTCCGCCACTATATTCCCCCATGGCACAGGTTTAATTTGTGTATACAAATTTAATTTGCGGTCCATGGAAAGAGCCGTTTTAACGATGCGTCCTACCCAACTCTTCGAAACGCCGGTGTTAAAACGGGGATAGCTGATGAAGGAAAATGTTCTCTATGGGGCTTGTGTGTTTTCTGTACTCTGGTTAGTATTATTTTTTTGTCTACGTTTTGTTTGCAATGTCCTGTACCCAAATATGCACCTATATATACAGGTAGACGTAGGTATGCACATACCTGTACGTATATATGCATATACTCATTTATTATTTGTTTATATATATATATATATATATATATATATATATATATATATATATATATATATATATATACGCCAGGCTTCTTTTAGTGTCCACCTACTAAATCCATTCACAAGGTTTGGTCGATCCGGACTTATAGTATAAGCCAGGGTGCCTTGCAGCGGGACTGAACCTGAAACCATGAAGTTGAGAAAAGAACTTCTTACTACACAAACATACCTTCCAAAATTATACAGCGTCTATTAGTACAACCACAAAATTATTGACATCAACATCAAAGAGTTACATAAAGTGAGATGGAGATATAATCATAAAACTAAAACGACACATTTAAAGCCAAAAATTCTTATTTATCCTGTCTTCAGTTTACTAACATTTGACTTTTTATTTGGTTTCCAACTTCGTTACAAAGAGGCATAAAAAAACTGCTATATAAAAATGACGTTTTATGTATGCTGCTTTACATAGGTAGTGAGGACGGTAGTTTTCTAAACGTTGACATGTAAAATCATAAAAAAATATCTCATCCGTTACATAAGTACTTCATCTATAGGTTAGTGTTACTTTTTGTGTCATGTATTCTCTTTCTCTTTCTCTGTTTCTTTGTTTAAGTTCGCGTGTGTCTCTCCCTTTCTTTCTCTTTCCCCTAGGAAACACATACATACACATGCACATACACACACGCACACACGTATGCATGTATTTATACTACTCTAGCTGCATTTCAAATCATTATTACATTATACACCTTAAACATTTATAAACGAAAGTTTGTGAATATTACTATTTGGGGCTGGTACAGGGGCAACACCGAGAGAAATGACTGGTATGTTAATAAGTTTTCATGGAAGCATAAATCCCGGAATAGAACCTCTTTTAGATGATTCTCTCAATAGGAATTCAACGCATATTTCTCCAGATGCTAAATTATATGCATATGCTTACGAAATGTCGGCACCAAATTCAAAGTTTATGTCACATAGAGGGACCTTACGGAAATGAGATAAAACAGAGTGTATTATGTGTTCTTACACGACATCAAGTACAGGCGTGGCCGTGTGGTAAGAAGCTTGTTTCCCAACCACATGGTTCTGGGTTCAGTCCAACTGCATGACACCTTCGGCAAGTATCTTCTACTATATAGCCTCGGAAACTGAAGGAAGCCTGTTTATATAAAATATGTATCCATGCTGAGCCGTTAAACCCTACATATTTTTTTCTCTCTCGATTTTCCTTTTCGTTTTTTTTCTCCGCTTTTTTTTTACCTCTTAATACTTTCTGTCGAAGAGAGTAGGCTCGTAACGTCAAAGATGTTTCCATTCTTCTAAAGCGTTAAACTAATACATCTGTTTTTTTGTCCTTCACCTGTCTTCGAAAGTTACCTATAAATTTGAAATACATATATATATATATATATATATATATACATATAAAGATATAAAAAGATATATACGAGTATATATACAGAAGGCCAGTAGGTGGGCTGGTAATGCGCTAGAAGAAGATCACATGTCATGTGTCTCCTATATATATATATATATATATATATATATATATATATATATATATATATATATATATATATATATATATATATATATACATGTCTCTTAAGATCACAGTTCGTATTCTTGGGATGGTTACAGTGTAGCTCGTAATATCCGTGGGCATCGAGTAGATCATCTTCACGAATTCATTTCTTCAAGCGATATAACATTCATAGATGTTTACCAGAGGCATGTTTATCCCTTTTGAGCAGTGCGAAGGTTAACTGAATTATATGGGTATTTCTGTGTGTATTTGGTGGGGAGGATAGGAAGGTGATAGAAAGAGAGGAAGGAATGGTAGTTATATGGGAAGGAGGTGTGGACTTATTTCGCTATTCAGTCTGCAGATTTCAAGAATGGGTCGTACATTCTTTTGTTCGATCTCATTTAAGGTATGACTATCTTCAATGAATTCTGAAGTAAACATGTCGGTCAGTATAGCCACCACAACCATCAGCTGTAGGAGTTCATTATCTGAATTGATAAATGGTACTTTCTTAGGGTGACCTTTTAATTGTTTCAGGTACAATGGTATGTATCCTAAATATCGGTTGGTTTGTCAATTTGCTTTTATTCCTTCCTTGTTTTATAAAGTGTTAAGGGCGGTTGATGTTATTCTGTTTCAAAATGGGGGTTTTTTTTTCAAATTCCAGAAACGATGTTTTGCTTTTATGTTCGAATGATATGATCACCTCTGAATGTCTATTTATCATGTTTTCCCTGGATGTGATGATTCCCAGAGTTTCTTCATGGCATATGTTGCATACCCATGATGTTCCGGCGTAGCGTTTTTTTTTTCTTTATAATAGACCAGTGAGTCATATGCTTTATTCCATTCTGTTTGAGCCTCCAGACGAGGTTCGATAGTGATCTAGAGTGTCACCCGATGCTCACAGATACTACGGACTACACTGTAATCAAACCAGGAATTACGGACTGTGAGACATGTGATTTGTGGAAACGCGTGTAGTGAGGCATTAAATGTTTAAAAAATCTATCCAAGGATTATTGTTATATTTAATATTTTTATCCTACACTATATTGGTACCGCTCGATGCAACCCCCAAAAATTAGTTCACCAGTCAGCATCATTAGACTGTGACCGGCATATGGAATAGGAGCTTTATATGCATTTTCAAAACGTTTCCCGTAAACAAATTTATAATACATATAGATAATGTGTGAGTATGTGTCTTTGTATCTGTGTTTGTTTGCCACCATCGCTTGATAACCGGTGTTGGTGTGTTTACGTCCCTGTAACTTCGTGGTTCATCAAAAGACACCGATAAAATAAGTACCAGGTATGAAAAAATAAGTACTGAAGACGAATCATTTGACGAAGTAACAAGGCGGTGCTGCTAGCATGGCTGCAGCCTAATGACTGAAACGTGTATAAGATTTTTTTTTAAAAACCATTAAAAGTTGTTTTCTTATATATGCCCGTATATTATCAATTTACTGTTTTTCTTATTCCAGAATATGCTCGCTACCAGACATGTTTTATTCTTCATAGTGACCACACTGAGAACTGCTTTAGCAAAATTACTAAAAAGACAGTTACTATATTTACAAAACTTAAATATCCATCTGACGCAGTGTTCTGCAGGTAAGAATTCTTGATTTATTTTCTATCTGAACAGTTTTCTAGAGTTAAGTATGAAAGTCAAAATAAGAAAACAAAACAAAATATTGCTCCATATACAAACCTTAACAAAAAGGTTTTTTTAGATTTTGATATCTAGGCAATGTTTTCTTAAGATAGGTACAATACATCCGTTTTATATGAGTGAGAAAATTAAATTTTCACACACACACACATATACATACATATATATGTGTGTGCGTATATATATATATATATACACGAGGGGTTGCTGCAAAATTTCGGGCTTTAAGGGTATCGGCAAAGGTATGGTTGGAGGCCCAACTTTCCGAGTTCTTTTACAGGATTTAGAAAAACTAAAGGACCGCTTGCAACAAGTGAGTGAATCTGAGAGGAGAATATATTGAAGGAACTTTCAGTATCCCCTCGTATGTGTGCAGATTTAAATAACTTGATCTAAGAAACACACAAGCACGGACACGCAATCACATGAATATGCAGAATACATACATACAGATGCGCACACATACATACATATATACATATGCATACACACACATATATACATACACACACATGCATACATACATACATACACACATACATACATACAGACATGCATGCATAAGCACACACACACACATTGACCCACACACACATTGACCCACACACATGCGCGCAAACCAAGAAAAAGGAACGCAGTGTAAATAACGGATAGAGTCAAGACTATTGAAAAGGTTGCAAGACGCAACGAAAATTTTAGGAAAATAAATATAAGAAATAAGTTGAAATTTTACCGGTGTGTGTGTTAAATTATAATGCACAAAAAGAAAATGACTCTCTCCAGACACAATAGGAAACTCATGTTTCTCTAAAATTTCTTCACCAAATGAAATTCGTATTATTGTGTTTTGCTAAAATCTTGATTGAATAATACGACATGCCTATTGCTCTAAAGCTAAATAATTACTAATGCTATAACGGGATTGTTACATTGTTTTGTTTTGTTTTTGTTTTTTTTCTTTTAAATGTATTCTAACAGAGTTGTCCTACATTCTTATTATTGTTGACATTCACTTCATGAAAAAGTGACCTATAGAATAAGTATCTGGCTAAAACTATAACTACATGGGTCGATTTGATCTGCTATACCCTCCAATGAATGAACCAAGTAAACAAATAAAGGAATATAGTATGTGTCGTGTACTGACTGGATTACGCGTTGTTATACTTATTATCTCATGATATTTATTATCCTTCAATCTAAACATGGATTTGTTATTTGCGAGATTGTGTTTTGCCAAAATCTTGATTGAATAACATGACACACTTAATGCTCTAATGCTAAATAATTAAGAATGATATAATAGAATAATATAATATTACTGTTTTTTTTTTTTTTATGTATTCTAACAGAGTTGTCTTACTATCTTATTATTGACTATGTAACTAACTAACATTTTAAACTTGATTACATTTACTGCGCTATGACATTAAACCGCCGAAAATGTGGTGAAATGCACAACTTTCATGATATGTGTCATTGCCATAACTATATAGAAGTCACATAATGGTAAATTTGATGCCATGAACACGACTCAGTGGGGTAGTTTTACATTTCAGCTGCAGTAAATGATGCCAATCTAATTTGAAACTTATGCAGCCACGAGTAATCCTTTCACACGTTCATTTCATGAATGCATGATTTTACTGTTTCCTCACAGCATTCTCTCTCTCTCTCTCTTTCTCTGTCTCTCTCTCCCTCTCTCTCTCTCTCTCTCTCTCTCTCTCTCTCTCTCTCTCTCTCTATTATATATTTGTCTCTAACACCTTTATTGTTAATATTTTAAATTCTCAATCCTGTTACTACTTTCCTTCGGATTCATAGATCACTGTATACTAGTAAAACACCTTCCTCTGTTCTTCTGGTTCTAGCAATGTGAAACGCGTCCATAACTGTATAGAAAACACTATTACAGATAAATGTACCAAAGATGCCGGAAAGCTGGTTGAGTATTTGCTCACTCCTATGATAATGAAAAGTGCACAGTGTGCTCTAAAAGACCCAGTAACGGTAAGTAGAAGAAAATTCATCATATTAGTTTATATCAATATGCATACATACAAATACGTGTATGTGTGTGTGTGTGTGTGTGTGTGTGTGTGTGTGTGTGTGTGTGTGTGTGTGCGTGTGTAATGGGCTCCCCCGATACATAACTCACTGAAATTGACTGAATTACACATTGTTTCTTCACTTGTCTTGCCATTTATCGCTGTCAATTTGAATGGTCCAATCGGTCTTCGCTCATTTCAATGGCACACAGTTTTACATTCGGCCATCTGCAGTTGTCTATCTGTGCCTTTGTTTAGGCTCAGGGTTCCAGCTACTTCCGGCTGACGGGACACAAAATATTGAAGTACTTGAGTCCCAGAATGTTGTGCATCAATGAGACGAGTTTATAGAACTTACTGCCATCGTAAAAAAGAGAATTTATTGTGCTATGCCTCACACTACAGTAACCGACATATTTGGCTTCTGAACCTGCATAGACATATTTAGAGCAAATATGCAAATATCCGTTCCAATTCTCTCTGAACACGGTTCAATTAACAGTTTTTAGTGCTACTACTATTAAAGTTATCCAAATTTTTTTCAATTATTTCATTTCAGAAGTAAATAATCAGTCAATCTCATTATTCTCACTTCTCATGTGTAATATTCAAATAAAACATGAAAATCACAAATGCTAGGTCTCACTATCAGAACTTTCGTGGTAACCATTTAAATGTAAAAGGAATAAGTCTGCTTCCTAAATGATGCGAAAACGTGTTTTAGCTTTGAGTTGTTTCATGACCTTTGCATGATAGAGCTACATGCCGTGGTGATAGGAGAATGAAATGGCTATATGTTATATTTACTCTTTATTTTCCCCCACCTCTTTCTCTTCCTCTCTCTTTCTCTGTCTCTCACTTACACACACACAAACACACACACACACACATACTGAGAACTCGTTTTGTTACTCTGAGTTATCAAGGTACGTAACTCACTCACCCAGAATCATCTGAAATACCCTACAACTCAGATCTTGCGCCTGCGAACTAATTCGATGCAGATCGATACTCATGTGACATATTTTCATTTTCACTGAATTCTTCAAGTTGAAAAAAAAAAAAATCAAACTAATATTTACTACTCTGCAAGAAAATAAGGAGAAGCTCTAGAAGTTTACATTTCTGTTCATAAAATATCAGGTGAAGTCTTTGTTGTGGAATTTTGAACAACATCACATATAAGTTTCGAGGTTGATCACATGAGTATCTATCTGCATTAAGTTAGTTCGCAAGTGCACGATCTGAGATACCTGCAAGTACTGTAAACGTTTCCCAACTAAATTTCTGACAAAAGAAAAATGGTTTTCTGGTTTCCAATCCTGTATGTTAGAGCAGTAAATAAAATTCCCTGTAGTGTTTCCTTCTGGCCATTTATATCTTGAGTTCAAAATTTTGCTTCGATTTTCAATGTTTCAGAAAGTACCCCTTAAAAACCGTAGTCGAGATATTGAACTGTTATCTCTACCGAAATTTCTATCCTTGGTGCCAGTGAAAGAAAATCAATATCACATCAGTTGTGATTATGATTGAAGGAGTGTCATAAAGTGACTTTTGCCATTTCTTCCTCAGATTTATCAAAAGCAGAATCTTGTAATCAACTTCATTCTAATCTCTCACTTAATATACTTGAGTCAGTGCTGATAAATAACCTCAGCACACCTTATTTAACATTCTCTTTAACAAATTCTGCTCTGTATTCAATAACTGGCAGTCTATATATTTCAGAAATAGCCTACGTCTGTTTTTGTAACAAATTTTCTCTTCAGAAATCTTTGTTTCATCTCTGCTTTACCGTTGTTCCGTAACATTCGATTACGTCAAGTCTCTGCTTCTCGCAACTCAAAATAAGTTCATTATGCATATATTAATGCGCCAATTCTTTCATCCACTCTCTTATGTTGAGATGGTAAATTCTACCGTTAATGAAAATAGAAAATTGGTTGACATGAAATATTTATCTGAATTTGCACTTCATGAATATTATATTTAAATCACACCGATACCAACAGATGACAATCTGATAAATTACATCTAGTTGCTGTCATATTAGCCAACATTTAGTTCTACTAATATTTTGTTTCTTTTCTATTGTATTATTATTTATCTACAAAGAGTGATAAATATCAAGTGTAGAGGTTTCAAATTTGCCACAGATGTAAATGATATTTTTAACGCTGAGAGGATGCAAAAGAACTGAGACTGATTACTATTGGTCGGTTCAGTGGACTAATAGACTTATATCTCCAGTTCTGTGAAAAATCAATCCCCGAGATAAACTATTACTATATGTAACTAGAAGTTTCTCGATATATTGCCTCAAAAGACAGCACTCGATAAAATCTGGCACTCTAATATTAGGATGTAAAATAGAAGAAGCTATGAAATGTGAATTATTCAACCGTTAGTTGTATCTTCTTTCACTCTATTGCAGCTATTCAATAGAAAAGAAAGCAGACTGTCTACCGGAAATGATTAGATTTTTCAGGAGAGAAATATTAAAAAAATTAATTTAATAATGTCCAGTGTTCATTAATATCTCAAGTGAAAAAATTACACATACACACATAACTCGATATATTAATATTTTACCAATATGACTACGGTGTTTCAGAGAAGTTTATAGTCACTAAGATTCATCAGTAAAGAAATTTGTAAGCGATGCAGACTGCTCTAGAGAGATTTACACAGAGAAAAAGAGTCGATAAAGGAGAAGGGAATAAAGAGCTATGACAATATGGATGTAAACACACCACTAGGCCCTGAATTATGCCACTGGGGCGTAGTATACATGCATTTCTGCGCTGTTAGACTTCATCAATTACGGATACTGAACCGTCGTTCATGGTCACTAGGAGCTGGTCACTCTTATATTAGAATCCTTTCTACTCTAGGCACAAGGCCTAAAATTTTGAGGGGAGTGGGCCCAGTCGATTAGATCGACCTCAGTACACAAATGGAACTTAATTTATCGACTCCGGAAGGATGAAAAGCAAAGTCGACCTCGGCAGAATTTGAACTCAGAACGTAAAGACAGACGAAATACACCTAAGCATTTCGCCCAGCGTGCTAACGTTTCTGCCAGAATAACAAACGGTGCATTTCTTGATGTGTAAAACCTTTTGTTAAGCTGGCATAAATTTATTATTAAAGGTGTACTTGTCTATAAGAAGAACTTTTTCTCTCTAGGCATTTTGTGCCATGCATTCTCTATCCATTTCCGAGTGTTAAATATGGCTGTACATATTATGTGTGGGGAGTGTAGGGGGCGTGGGTGTAGGGGGCGTTGGGTGGGTTGCGTGGGGGGTGCATGTATGTATGTATGTATGTATGTAAAGTATAAAAATTGTTTTCACAAGAGAGGTAATCATATTTTTTAACCGGTTTTAGTTATTTTGAGCTGATCAAATAACAATGTTTGCTTTTACAATACGGCATAGATTTTCCTTTCCTTTCAGTCACATGTCTGTTTTCGTGTTTATTTCATACATCTTGCTGGTGTCTTTGAATAAATACTTGGAGACCATATCATTCCATAAGAAAGAACGCAACTGATGGTTGAGTGGTTAATTTCTCTTATTCTGTTTAATAACTAGTAAGAAAGCGTAATTTTCTTCGCAAATTTTGAGGATTTAGTCGGTGACATGTGTTTGATTGGAGGATAATGCATTTAATTAGAGATATAGTGTGCTTGCCTGTGTAGAGACATTTTATTTTTTGCAAGATCGATCGTTTCTTGTTTGCACATTACATATAATTTTAGTCAGTAATTTTACAAACTCTTGCACATGATATATATGCATATATACACACCTGCATCCTTTCAAACAACTAAACATTTGTACATACGTATGTAAATTTCAAAAATATTGTCAGTTATTGAAAACTAAGTTAAAATGTGGTATTTCAAATTGTCTATAAAACTATTCAAAATGAAAAAATATTTTAGGAGGAAGAAAACAAAATGGATGTTCAAGAATAGATAGACAGACAGACAGACAAACAGACAGACAGACAGACAAACAGACAGACAGACAGACAAACAGACAGACAGACAAACAGACAGACAGACAGACAAACAGACAGACAGGGAGACAGATAGACAGACAAACAGACAGACAGAGATGTGTGTCCTTAAGCAATGGCACTAAGTTATGTATATGTACGCATGTGTGCCTACATTTATTTACACATTTCTCTGCGAATGTGGACTACAGTAGAGTAATTTCTAGATGATTTAGTTTGTAGTGAATGTATTTATTTGTTATTCTAGCTTATTATTCCTGATTTGTTGGAGTGAAAGTAATGGAAATGTACGCATAACTTTGTAATTAACTCATATAGGTCGCTCAAATTGCACATGTTAGTAGCTCAATTTTTCTTCTGTTCATAGTCGCAGACGTGGCTGTAAAGTAAGAAGCATGCTTCCCAACTACATGGTTCCGGGTTCAGACCTTGGGCAATTGTTTTCTTCAATAGCCTCGTGCCGACCAAAGCCTCCTGAGTGGATTTGGTACGCGGAAACTGAAAGGAGCTCGTCATATACATAATAATAATAATAATATTCTTTTATCCAGTCATAAGCACAGGAGTGAAGTATGTACAGGGTTAAATTTATATTAAATTTTATAAACCCGAGCAATGCTTCAGAGTGCCCAAGTAAAACCCAGACTTAACCACCCTCGTGTAGCTAATTTTTGGGAAACATTTCAATACTCACTATTATTTTGTTTTGAAAGTGGAATAGTGTTCATATAAGATTATAAAAATGAATACATTACTAGGTCTTATTTGTAGCTCTTCAATATAATAAAGTCATCTAAGACGGCGAGCAGGCAGAATCGTTAGCCCGCCGGGCGAAATGTTTAGCGGCATTTCCTTCGTCTTTACGTTCTTAGTTCAAATTCCACGCGGTCGACTTCGCCGTTTATCCCTTTCGGGATTGAGAAAATAAGTACCAGTTGAGCACTGGGGTCGATGTATTCGACAAGCCTCTTCCCTCAAACTTGCTGGCCTTGTGCCAAAATTTGAAACCAATATAATAATGTCATTAGATCAGGTAGGGAGTATATGTAGCACCGACAGAAATGTTCTAGATATAACAATCTACAAAAACAGAAGATTACATACATCTCTCAGTACAGTGCATAGTATATGTGGATATTTCAAATGTATTTCTCATCAGTAAAGTAAAATGAATGAAAGGCAGCAAAAGAGAAACAGCCAAAGATAATGGGAAGCTGAGAAAATCTGTGTACACAAACTTCGTTAGATCATTGAATTATATAGAAAGACCTCATTAAACACAGACATACAGTTATTTAGCCTAAAACTAATACAAGATCAGAGGAGCAATCCATATTTATTTATCACCAGAAATGAAAAGAGTAAGGGGTGTTTAGAAGTAAATATTTTCCCCCTGTTCCATTTACGAGACTATGATTAGGGTAAATGACACTTTAGGCTGGAAAAGGTCTAGTAATCTCAGGAAATATTTTACTTGCTGCAGAATTTTTCTGTTCTCTTTATTTTTGAGTTTTTTTATTTATTTTTTGTTTTTTCTTGCTATAAAGGCCGTGCGTTAGGAATATAAATCCATAAGTGCTGCTATAAGAATTAACTACTGAAAAGCAATTGAAGTGTTACAAAAGCAATGCCCTGAAATTTAATACCATAAAAATATTCTTGTTAATGAAACAAAGAATATCATGAAAACCTAAATTGCTGCAACTTGTTTGTACAATTCACGTCATTATAAGCCAAAAACATGACACTCGTGGGAGGATTGTAAACTTTATCTAGATCCAGTAATTTGCAATACGAAGAGAATTTCAGGAAATAGTGTGTCGTGGGTTTATAGAATAGAATGCAAGAAATTATTATATGTGACAGAATAATAATGTCAACATTCGCTTGAAAATTGCTAATAGATTTTAAAACACTAGATGCTTAGATATACTAAACATATTTGCAGGGGAAAATATCTTCATCATAAAATAGTTAGTTGTGTTTAGACATGCAATTATTATCTGTCACCCGTTCACTCGCTGCCATGCGCATTTAAACACTAACACACATATAAATTAAGTCAAGTACATATGGGTAATTGAAAGCTATTCTGTAAACGCACTAGACCAGTAAATGTACACCAGGACCCACCACTAATTGCCACAGAAACGAAACCAGTGTTATTTGTCTTGGATAAAGGTTTCTCGTAATATACTAAAAGTCCCGAAGAATCGTCGGAGTGGAACATGGTGAAATAACAGAATGAAAAAGTATCACTATTTTGCCATTTTTTAACTTGGTGCAACTTCAGACGGTCATAACGTCTTAACTAATCAAGATAATCCAAAACAAAGAATAAGTAAAAGTGCTTTAAATGAGTAAGCCAACCTTCTACCCCCATTTCCGTACGTCCACAATAAAATTGTTTACCACAGGATAAAAATAAAACTTTCTAATCCCAAGTGCTTTCGTTGATATTGACATCATCAGAAGATAAGGAAGAAAAAAAAAAGAAAATACATAGTTAGACACAAGTATATGCTGTACAGTAAAAGCTTACAATCCGCAATGTCCGTCAGTTCAGTTACCTTTTCAGTCAGATTTAGCTGTTATCTACATCCTCAGCACTGTCGTAGCCATTGTTCTGACAAACACCTCTGCACCCAGAACAAGCAGATGAACATAGAAGCCCAAGCCATTGGCAGCGTCCCACAACCTGACTTGCAAGCACACCACACAACGACTGTGGTGCAGGAGCACGGTCAGAGATAACTGTGAGTTTCCACCTCCAATCTTCACCATTCAGTTTGTTCTCCTGTCACTCCTCGACTTGGTGGTAGACACGCAGGTTATGTTACTTCGTAACTGCTAATGTCGGTGGCAACATGTTAGGAAGAACTGCCTTATTTCACGCGGTGACAAGGTATCGGAATCAGCGACATCTAACATTATCGATCGAGTCGCCTTCTCACCTGTCGTGATGATGTTGTCCTTTGTTGTCCTTTTACTCCTGAACACCTATGCCTGTTCCTGAAGTTCCTCATTTTCTTGAATAAGTTTGAAACCTGCCGCCTTCCCGATCCCCAAAACCCTGGATGTGGTGTCACACCCCAAGAAAGCATGTACAAAGAGAATATGCGTGTAAACCTGGACCCCAAGCTTCTGATTGATCGAATTAACACCCATGCTCCTAACTTCTGCTCCTTTCATTGGTTCAGATCGGAAGTTGATGTCATGTTTGTTTTCTCCTGCAAAGTGGATGAGGAGAACAAGTAGGTCCGTATCGTCTCCGACTAACACAGTTTCTATGTCCCCAGAGATTTTCACTGCAGTTAGGACAATAAGAGTATCTGCATCTCCTCTAGCTTCACAGCTTTCTTTGGCAAGGGCATCTCCTAAAAGTTCAAGAAAATGTTGCTTGTTCTCTTGGTTTGAGATGAATTCGATCTTTTTTTAACTGCAGCTTCGTGGACAGTTGAAATGTCACCTTCCTACCATCACACTGCACTCGGCGCTGATGTGTGTTGTCTTTTGTTGAAAGTCCCACCTCATAATCAAACACAACCACTGCCTGACCATAGTGTTTTGTAACATATCTGGTACAGTCCTGCAATATCTTGTATGTTTTACCAAGTTGCCATGGAATGCGATGGAGAAGAGCACCTCCATCAAGGACGTATGTGATATTTTTACATGGTGCTGGGCTCTGTAGTACCTAGCGTCAGCTAGTTGTGGTTTTACAGCTTTCAGGAACTTTTCTTTCCCTTCGAACAAGGCAGATAGGTGGTTGCAGAGTTCATAGGTGAGGACATTTGGAAGTGTTCACTTAGGTGAGGACATTCGGAAATGATCATTCCAAAAGTGATCACTGGTGTTGCTCCATAGCGCTCTGCAACGAAGTGTAAGGTTGAGTTGACACATGTCATGTTATCCGGGTTCATATCAACCATTGGTAGGAACATGGTGGATGATTGTCCTCGGTGGTCTCCATCGTTTACCATTTGCACGTATCCCGACCTTGTTGGTCTTGGTAACCGGTCTGACAGGAACGTTTTCCACAGGTAGATCTTCATACTTGATATTAGCAAGTTTATCACCAAGTTATATGAATTCCTTAATGTTGATGCGTCCTACTGCAGCGATCTCCTCTGCTGTCACAGAAACATGTTTTACCGGTGAGGTGCCATCAAATTTGGATGTTACAACTGCTATAATACCCATTCCATGGAATGCCCTAGAGCTGTCAAGAGTTCTAGTGTCATGATCCACGTTGTTGGCCACATATTGAACAAACTGTCCAGGGAGGAACTCTGGAATGTCCAATCCCTGGTAGACTGCTGCACTCCATTCATAATTTTGAACCTCTGAATATGAACTACAGAATCTATGGAAATTCAGTGTGACAATCAGAATTCTTGTGGTAAAATGCGAATGTATTTGCACACCTAGACCTAATTGCAATGGTGCAGTCAGAACTTTGGGGCGGGGAGCCTGCATTATCGCTTGCTCCAATAAGCACACCTTCAACCGCTTTATTTTCCAACAAATACGGGGTTCAGTAGTAAGCGTAGTGACTCTGGACAATAGTTAGTAGCTTCTGAGATACCACTCATATAAAGACTTGTTGTACAACTGACTTGACATCACTTCTAATGAGGTTAACCGCAGTTTCTATCAGTATCGACTTCTCCATTTACCCCTTACCTCTGATAAAGGTATAGGGCAGCCTCAAATCTCTTGACAGACATTTCTATGTGGAAGATATACCAGAAAAAACATAGGTTAGAACACCAAAAATGTCTTGATAGCTTCATAAAAAGTGTTGCTGTGCCTGTCTGTACCTTGATCGTCTAATCTTGAAATCTAAAAGTTCACCCCTGAAAAAATATTGTTCCACTCAAAATATTTTATGGGACTTTTAGTATATCATGAAGGGTACCCTACTGAGTAAATCCCAACAGGTTTCGTTTCTGTTGCAATTAGTGGTGGATTCTGGGGAATATCAGCTAATTTGACTGGGCTATACAGTATCTATCAATATTATATTATATATCATTTCAATTCATCTTACTGAGACTCAGTGTCATAAGATAGAAATCAACATTTCACAACTAATGGTAACATATTATGGCTGCAAGTATATTTCCAATGTATTACTATCTGTACTTCAGCATTGGAGTATCTTTGACTTGAAGTTCCATAAGACATTTACTGAAATAAAGCAGAGTTATACTGAGCGTAAATATACATATGTGTGTGTGCTGTGTATGTTTCTATAACTCTCCTCCTATTGAGAAAAACTTTTGCCTGGAGAGCAATGAATATGCTATCAAGCATTTGAAGCACAACAGGCACTGCATCGAGATATTGTGATTTTGAAGTAAAAGTCAACCAAATTTTACGTTTAAGAAAGTGCCATATTTTCAGTCCTAAAATGCTTTAAGAATAATCATTAAGTTGACCTGGAATGAATACCAAGAAGAACTAATAAAATAACTCGTGTCTTGAAAGCATTGAGTATTACTGTTTTATGCTGTTGTTTCTATATTCTTGTTTATATATGTTGTTTCTATATTCTAAATGCAGCATAAATACAGTATCCATCTTGTTTTATAATTTGTCAGTTGCTGACATCATTCATGCGCGCGAGATAAATGTTACGCCATGAGGAAGGAAAGAGAGCTAATACTTTTGGTTGAACCTTTTGTTATAAAGAAACAAAATGTATAGTGATATTACTAGATAATATGAGTGTCTTGAAGATAAAATATAAATAACAGTGAATAATGAAGGGGTGAATGAGGAAGCTAAAGGGAGAAGTAACATGGTGAAACACATTCTATACGTTAAACACGAAGCTAGACATTAGTTCTCACTGTATGTTTAGGTTACACCAATGATGATATTTATTCATGTGTTCTTTTATGTATCACACACGGATTTGGGGATATGCGATTAAGAAAAGAAACCGAACAGAAAACATGTCATCTTTCTTTTCCAATCTTCTCAAATAGCGCTAGCATGTGGCTACTTATTTTGTCATAAGTCCTTGAATAGAAAACCCTTGCCTAAGGACAAGTGTATTTTTTCACTTTCAAAATTAGAAAAAAAACCCTAATATTATCCAATGACACATATATTGAAGATATAGCAGGTTACTCAACATTTATATTTGTCATCCTAATCCTTAATTCTAGGTCTAAGAACGTTGAAATATTGAAGCTATCTATCTGTCAGCTTTTTCTTAAGCTTGCTATATATATCATGAGCGTTTACCCTTTAGAAAATTTATATTACCATTTATGGTTTTCTGAATGAATGCTTGATAATATAGCTAGGAAATTTATGATCCAACCGACCTAACATTTATCACTCCGTTCTTTTCTCATCCATCCATGCATCCATCCGTATATTCCCCTATTCATTCGTCGTGTATCTCTAGATGCTATACGTGTGCTGTTGCCGTGCGTGGGTGTATGTGTTTTCACCCGTGAATGTGTACGTGCTTACCTGACAGTCCATATTTCGCTTTATATATTGATATATTTTCTGTATTAATGCATATTCTGTGCTTTGCTTTCGGTTTTTTCTTCTTTTTTTTTTATGCAATTGCTTCTAAGTTCATGCGTGAGCTATGTCATAGAAGAACTCAGGATATTTTACTGTAAAAGAGGGTGGGAAGAGTCATTAAGCTTATCTAGTTATCAGTAATTGGCAATTCCTGTCAAATACTGAAGTTATTCCATATCTGAATTTCTTGTCTTAGTATTAGGTATTTGTTATGTCGTTTCTTAAATCCCTATTAACTATCCTTAATCTGTTAGAATCCACCTTTTAAGGACGTCGTAAATGTACGCATTTGTTTTGTATTTAGTATTTATTCAGAGAAGAGCCTTTCTTTCTTTTCAGCATATACCCTCCCCCTTTAGAATATTGACCTGTTATATGGGCATACTGAAATCGATATTTTTGTCACCTCTATATCTTAGGGAAAGTGTCTATTCTCATTTTCGTTACGCTTATATGCTAATATCCCTATTACAATTAGATAACTGTTCTACAGCTAATGTATCACACACACATACACTATATATATATATATATATATATATATATATATATATATATATATATATATGAGAGAGAGATATATATACATGCATACATACGTATATACAAATCTATATGTACAACACCAATGAAACACACAGCACAACACTCATTTTGCTCAAAAAGATCAAACCATTAAGATTGTTACACATCATAACAATGTTTAGCGGGTTTGATATGTTCATTTGCTGTGAGTAGAGTAGAGAGTTTCAGCTGAGAGCATTATCATTTGGACTGGAAACAATCAAAATTATGTTGGACCTTATCATTCCCCTCGGTCGCACAACAAAACTGCATCGCATATGCTACGGCCTCATTCAGAGCCAAAATGCACTGCAGATGAGATCTTGTGCTGAGCCTCGACAACGCTTAACTGCGACCCACAATAACTGCTTGTATATTCGGTTGATTCACCGCACATCTACGCCTAAGCCCTTCCGATGCCACTGTCTTTCCACAATGTTTATTGATGATGCTAAATGAGGTCCGTACTAGCAATTCTTCCAACTCTTCCTTCACAGAATACAGATCCCCTGAAACTCCCTCTCTTATCATATCTTATCTACGTGCATTTCTAAAGAAATTTTAATGAAACAGCAACTACACCTTCCTTTTCTACTCTAGGCACAAGGCCCGAAATTTTAGGGGAAAGGACCAGTCGATCAATATGGTACTTTATCAACCCCGAAAGAATGAAAGGCAAAGTGACCTCGGTGGAATTTGAACTCAGAACGTAAAAAAAGACGAAATACTGTTAAGCATTTCACCTGGCGTGCTATAAAGTATGGCCACTCGTTACATAACCTTAAATGAAAAAATATGCCCCGTATTTTTTCACTGCTATATGTCGCAGTCAAACTTACTTACATTGGAAGATTGTGAATATGAACTGAAAGGAAGGCGATTTAGATGGCTAAATATTTGCATTTAAATGGTAATATATATTTCAAAGCACCCAGAATTACCTTTTACTCACCATGTTTATATTTAAAAGCGTGAATTTCTTCACAGGTGAAATAGATAAATTGTTTGTTTATTTTTTTATGTTGTTTGAATATGTTCCTACTAGATATACACATATACGCGTAACTGTTATATAAATATGAGTATATCTATTTACTTATTTGCATGAATGTGTGTGTGTGTGTGTGTGTGTGTGTGTGTATGTGTGTGTGTGTGTGTGTGTGTGTGTGCAAATGCATATCTAAATAGATACACCTTAAAATGTCAACTGAAGTTTATTTTCAAAATATTTACAACAAATTCTTGTCTTTATTTCCAGACCACATCTACGCCAACAACAACTCGATCAACAACACATGTGCGAATCATCGTTCCCGCCGATCGCCGTGAGGAGACACACATTACCAACGGTTACGGTGTCACAATATTGCCGCCTCGCCTGTTTTATCTGACATTCTTCGCTGTTTCTTTCTATTATTTAATGACATTCTTGTCTTCAGGCACACTAAAATGGACTTGAATGCCACTATAAATCAGACATGGAAAAATTAGCTGTGAATAATGGGAAATAATTATAAGGCTTATTTTGAGAGAATCAGCAATTTTTGTTTCATTCTTAAACAAATAACCTCTATCTTATTCGATGGATTACTGTTCCTTAAACTGCTATCTGCCATATTAATTCGTACAACTTCTAAAATATAAATAATATTATATACAGAAACCTTATTTTTTGTTCTATGTCAATCATATTTTATATCTGCAAAAATGTAGTTTCTTACTCAATTTTATAACATTATTTAATCACTTCTTCAGTATGATGATGATGATGATGATGATGATGATGATGATGATGATGATGGTGGTGATGATGGTGATATACATATAATATATATGTATATATATATATATATATATATATATATATATATATATATATATGATGGATCACTATGACTATATTTCTTATTTATGCTTACATGCGATTTAACAGATCCCTGTGTGTCCATCAAATTTCCATGCTCAGTGACCTTTATACAATGGCACGCAAACATAATAGAAATAGAATCATGTGAAACATGTTTCATATTTAAGATATTAGATAATTCAATGACTTGTATTATATCAATGTTGAATGCATAGTAATAAAGTAACAATGACCAAAAATATAAACATATGATATTTGTAATATATATTCTTTTCTAAGTATTCGAATTCTACAATCAGATGGAAATCAATGCGATATGCATTGGAGATATAGTTTTAATTGTGGTAACATTTGCATACATTATCAGTGAGATTGCTATGAAAGGTTTAAGGCTCATCAATGCTGTCAATGACTCTTATTCTCTACCTATTTCCTGCTGGATAACATTATTCATATTTCCTTTCCTACCAATAAGTACATTGGAAATAAACCCAATGTTATATGTCGAGTATAAACTTTTCTCTTTCTGGAAATTATTTAATACCTTTAAAATATGTGCTTAGCTTAGCTATTAAAAAATGGTTATCAAATAATTTTGATTATCTTTGCCCATGGCTAACACTATTAGCCGACTGGTGAACATACCAATTGCCATAAAAATTAGGATATTTAGACTTACATATTTGCTTGCATAGTCTTACACCTTTCATGAACCATATACTACTTTTGCAAAATATCAATTTTGAAACATAAGAACCAAACACGTTTTACTTTCTCAACTAAAATCAACAAAAAAAAACAGACAATTTAAAATTTACATCATATGTTCTCAACTAAAATCAACAAAAAAAAACAGACAATTTAAAAATTACATCATATGTTTTATAAAACATTTTTAAGATAAGTATTTTAAAAATTCAAGCATGTATTTCACAAAATAACTTTCTAATATATTCTAAACATTCTTCATGAAGGAAACAATATTCTAATTGATGCCACTCAAAATACTAGGGGTTAAGAGTCTACTATAATGAATCAAAGATAGAACAGAATCTTATTGTAAACCCACAGGTATCTCATATATTCTGATCAAAACACCCACACACACATACACACAAACACACACATACACACAGACGCACAGACACACATGCACACACGTGCACGCACACACACACACACATATATCGAATATATCAAAAGATTTTCAAAAGCAATACGATTATCATGCTCTGTATCACAAAAGTAACTACGTATACGCAGAATATTTTCAGTCGAACCAAAATAGTATATCTCAGAATGTGAGATATCATGTACTCTTTTTGTCAAAGTAATTATATGATAAACCTAAAGTATTATACATGGGATTTAATCATTATAGATATCATGATTTGTTCTTATACAAATATTAATTTACCTTATCCATGAAAGATCGGCTCTTCTTAGTAATTCATTTATACTGAATTTTAAATGCTTGCACATTTTTCTGCGAGTCTCCAGTAATTAAAATGTATTCACATTTTATTTTTAAAACTATTAACTGTAACTCATGTCAATGGAATTCTCTTTCTAGGTAAAAATATCTGAAAACTAGGAATATTACATTAAATCGTTACCTTATATACTTTGTCTTTATAGTACTGTCTTCTGCATTGCTATCTCTTTTTTGTACATATTTTAGGGCATCGCAAATTAGCAATTTACTAGAAATCTGGAAACAGATAAATGCTCGTTATCGTTTTTGATCATAATTACACAATATGGTAAGCTATCAGTAGATTAAACTTGCAATGTTGAGAGTAAATAATATTTAATGAAAGCAACAATCACTGTAAATCAATGTCTTTCCTGATAAAGAAACTTCCATATATATGATCGTACTTAATTCTTGAAGGAAATCTTGACTTGGAGCGGATCGGGGTCAATGTGAAGAGTTAATGCTTGGCTTTGAGTTATTCTGGACACCAACTATTTGGACAACTCAACTGAATATAAAGACAAGATGAACTCAGAAATACCGCAGATTCTTTAAATTGATCGTCCTCCTATTTTATCTAGGCCTGATTGAACCAAGCAGTTCACGATAGTCCAATAATCAACCCAGAGGATAATGAATCCGACATATTCTTTCCTAAAAATTTGCTTTTAAGATTCAAATATCGGCAGGAGTAGAAGAATGCCTAAGACCCAAACATCATCTATTTATATGCCAGAGAAGTTGTTTAATGATGAAAATAGTTAAATAATTATGCGTTGCTTTAATCACTAAACAGTTGGAATTTAATATTTTAATATAGTATATCTTTATTTTCTCTTGTGCATACTCCGGCTTGGAATAACGGAATGCGCGCATATCTGAATGCATAAAAATGTGTATCATATACTGGATTGCAAGATGAGTGTTTTCGTAATTCAAGGATGAAAAATGAAATGGAAAGCGTGAACTGTGACATTTTTTGAAAGATTTGGTAGTTATATTTTCTAGAAATAAAGGTCACATTTGAAAGTTATACAGAAATGAAAGGATTCGTACTATCAATACACTTTTTTTTTTAGCCAACATCAAAGATGATGCATTTCATAATCTTTGTCAAACATTTGTCACTATAAATTTAACTATATTATAATATGTTTTGTATTTACAAATCGTGTAAGAGCTGTATTAAATTGATGTGTTATATAGAATGGAATATCAAATCTATTGTATCTATATTCTTAATTTATGTTATAGGAATTGAAGATGGAAAATATATGAACGTAACACCATAGGTGGTTCTGGGAATGAAAAGTATTTTTGCATTTTCATATCTAAGTCTCTATAAGATTTATGAAGAGTTAAATTTATGGAAATAGAAATAGGAAAAACTGTGTATAAGAAAGTAAATATACATTCATACAGTTTTGACTTCAACACAAACTGAGATGCGCTTTGGATTTTTTTGGGGGGAGGGGGTGTATTTTAAAAGATTTATACAATTTTTCATATTTTCTCCTACAAAGAAATCTTGAAAAATTTGGCGACCAAAATACTAAAAAATGTTGTTTACACACACACGACAAGCACATACACTCATATACAGAGAAAGAGAGTCAGATAGATAGATAGATAGATAGATAGATAGATAGATAGATAGATAGATAGATAGATAGATAGATAGATAAATTGCTAGATTGATAGCTAGATAGACAGACAGACAGACAGACAGACAGACGGGTGGATGGATGGACATATAAAGTGGAAGAGGGAGAGGAGAGACGATTTAAGAAGAAAAAGAAAAGAGGGAATAATCGAATATAAAAGAAATTGGTCAATGCCAAGTATTTTTTGTTACATTTAAGACATTCAATTGTAAAATTTTAATACAAATGTCAAGAAAATGTGTTAATAATACATGGAATGATGAATCTTGCTTAAATTGAATGTTTTTAACTCCATGTTTATCTGTATGTATTTCAATAACATTTCATTCATTTTCTTGTCAAAATGAAAGACTTATTGTCTGTGAATTAAAGTCTTCAATATAAAGTGCTGAGATTTAAACATTCACGATTCATGAGGAAATTACTCCTGCCTCGTTGAAGAAAATGTATTGATTAAAATTCGTTCGAACAGCAATGATTATTTTTACAATCAACTGTATTTTTTGCTGCAATTCTATCATAATTGATTTGTAAAGGTATTTGACTTCTTCGGATCATCAAGTTAGAAAAGGAACTGATGTCCTAACTTTCTTAATTTAAAATGTTATACATACATGCAAATATATTTTCAAAGATGTAATGAAGATTCAATGTTTTCCTTAAGCTGTTGCGTTCTCAATAGTGATAAATGATGATATTACAAAAAATATTCCTTTCTAATATCGAACTGAAAATCGATGCAAAAATGGAATATGACACAATTATATTTCACAGAGCTGATGAGCGATAATCAGTCGAATCCATTTGCGTAGATTCCACGGAAAGAAACTTTCAAAAAAACAGCAAATCACATTTTGAAACATTCACTCAATTATTTATTCATTCTTCATTTTGCAAAATGCAGTAAACGTTATATTTTCTTATCGTTTAAGTGGTTCTATAGAAACAGTAGAGAAAATATGATTTTGAACATCATTGTACATACAGAATGTAAGTATCACAATAGGAGTTTAATCGTTACGCATTTATAATGGGTCCTTTGTAAGGCAATGACTAGAAAATGTAGAAACTATCTTTGGTAATTTGTTCAGGCAGAGTAGAAATCACTTTTTGAAATTCAAAGCATGTTAGAAATAAATGTATGTTCCAGAAATATAGATTCCTGTTTTTACTGAATTGTTTTTGTCATGGCTTTATTAGAATCTCTCATAACCATTTTATATGGCTTATTTAGTGCAAACTATTTAATACTGGGAATTAACTATGAACTTGATAAGGAATTTAGCTCATTACAGGATTTGTTCAGAAGTGAGTTTTGTACTAAAAACGTATTCTTCAATATTACTATCCACCCATTGATGACTGAGATAATCTCTCCTTCCATTTGCTGTCTGTTTGCAGATTGTCGAGAAATCATTGAAGCGTGTATTGTTGTCAATGGGCTAACTTTAGAGTAAAAAAGCAACCTTCATGAAGTGACTGTATGCAAATGGCAGTTTCTAAAACTTAGCAACTTAAATTGAATGATATTGTTAAGTTTCTATAATTGTCATATTATATTACCTTTAAAAAATTAATATACAGATTTAATAAGGCTCAGTTAATCAGCAAAATATTTCTGCTGCACAAATTTTCTTTATATGTGCATATATATATATGTGCGTGTGCGTGTGCACGCGTAAAGTTTTACATATTTACGAATATGTATGTGGGGGAGGGTATGTGTGTGTGTGTCTGTAAACCGACATATCTATATATATATGCACATATATACATATATATAACACATACATAATATAGGTATATATGTATATATATATAAAACACATACATGATATATACATATATATATATATATATATATATATATATATATATATATATATATATATATATATATATATATATATATCTTCAAAGCAACGCAGCTTGTAAATTTATTAGCAATTTACCAAATTAATAGTATAAATTTATGTAAAAAGCATTCAAAGAAATATGTATAACTAAAAATTTTAAATATCAAAACTGTTTATTTCCTGCAATTAAAAGATTACATTATTAAATTGATTTAGTATTTCCTCTTTATTTAGATGTAGTAAACTTCTTTATAAGCATATATGCAGTATACATCCGTTAATCAACTGTTTTATTTGACAGGTAAAATTTTGAATAACATCTGTTTTCATAAAATATTCTCTTGTCATAATTTAAACAAGTGAACATTTTATATGAGATTTTTCAAAAAGCAAACATTTTTTCTATTCCTGTTTAATGGTATACAATTAAACCTAACAAATAATATTTCCCGGTTGTAAGTTTTAAATATGCTAGAATTATACAACAAAATGATAGTAAAATTGGTCCTAGCTGCAATCTCTTTACAAAATGTTTATTATCTCTTTATATAAAATATGTTTTCACGAACAGACGCTTTTCATTTTTTTAACGCAGTTTTCGCATCATATATTTATTTTATATTAATAACGTGTAAGACATGATCATTTTTGTTTAAGATAAACTTTGCATTTTGTATATAGTAATTGCCATTTGTTACCCTTTGTCTTACGTTAGTAGTTTTTGATGTGAGAACCAATATATATATACGTATGAAAACTTATAAAATGCAAAAGAGATTACTCTCAAAGAAATATTAATTCCGAACATAGCACTCCAAGCCCACGTCTATACAATATATATGTGTGTGCGTATGTTTGTAAGTATTTATACACACACACACAAACACAAACACTATATATAATACATATATAGATAGATAGATATACACACGCACATACACACACGTACGCACATGGATGCTTTTTCATTGAGAAAGGGTTAGAAAGAAAGATTTTGTATGTGTATATATGTGTACTATTTGCATATATTAGAGTATATATGTATATATGTATATAAATATGTATGTATATGTATATATATATATATGTGTGTGTATAATTGTATTATCCACACACACATATATATAACTATAACTATATATATATATATATATATATATATATATATATATATATATATATATATATATATATATATATTTTCTCTTAGTTAACTCCGACAAAATAAATTGGTTAATAGATACCAGGGTAGCAAAGATCACAAAATGACTGTGGTGTAACTCCTGTTTATGAGGTATATACTCCCTGTTGTTTTGGGTATTTGAGTAAATATAAAAATTTAATAAATGGAATAATACGCATATGTTAAATGAATTCATTTAACATATGCGTATTACTCCATCTATTAAATTTATATATATATATATATATATATATATATATATATATATATATATATACACATATATTCGTCGTAACATACTTAGTTTCCCCCCGAAAAACACTACGGATATGTTCTATAACACATTATAGCAACAAAACCAACTGCTAGCATGCCAATACATGTATACATGAGAAAGGCACCACGAGAAAACAAATACAGAAGGAACAACTGGCGAATTTTTTTTTCATCAGTTTTTTTTTAGGTCCCTTTTCAGTTCGGAACTTGCAGTTTCGGAATTTAAGATGTAACTACTTATCCAACCATAGTCTATGCTACCAGCCCTAATTGCTATTAATAAGGATAGATCCGGGTAAGTCGAGAGAAAGGAAAATAGGCTTCACTATTTCGTGGCGGTTAAGAGACACTAGACAAGAGAAAATTTTAATATAGATATACTCAAGTGAAAGCAACGGAGACAGAGATAGAGACAAATCAAATAAGAAAAATAAATCTATAGAGCTAATCATTAGAGGCTAGTCCAAAGCAGTAGTGAAGACAAAGGGAAAATACACGCTTTTTACGACCAGTGTAATACAAAAGAAGCCAAAGCGGGTTTATCCGACGCAGGTGGAGATACTGGAAATGTTATTATTATTATATCCAAAATTTACATCTGATACATACATATATACATATATATATATATATACATACATGCATATATATATATATATATATATATATATATATATATATATATACATACATACATACACACATACACACATACATGCATATATACATATCTATATGTATATGTGTGCGTGTATGTGTGTGTGTATGTGTGTGTGTGTGTTTGTCATACGTGAGTATGTGTCAGTACCTGCTATTTGTCATCATATAGAACAGCATCATTTAAGACAAATAACAAAATAAAACGCATTGTGTTCTCTACGATTGTCTTTGTTCCAGATGACTATTGTACATTGAAGAATTGTAAATTTATATGTCTATACAGCTGACGTTAATAAAAGTATATTTTGATTATCTATATGATTTCAAGAATTTTCATTTTGAATAATCATTCAAATACTATATGTGTGTGGTTCACAATTTGTCTTATTCTCTCATCGTGTATTTTGCCTGCAGTCGAGTGTCGTTATAATTGTCAACTAAAGAAATTCTGAGACTGTGTTACTTGTCTTACATATATTAACATATTTGCAATTCTGACAAGGCTTTCTTATGAACTAACTGAAATGATTAGATATAAACTGACAATTTTGCATTTTCTGGATTGGTTATTTCATATCATTATTCAGCAGTTAAAGGTTACGATATATGGTAGAATCGTTAGCCACTGAAAAAAATTCTTAGAATCATATCTTCCATCTTTTACGTTCTTACTCCAAGTACCACCTAGGTCAGCTTTGCCTATCAAGCTTTTAAGGGTCGATAAAATAAGTACCCATCAAACAGCAGGGAGTCGATATGATCGACCCTGAAATTGCTGGCTTTGTGCCAAAATTTGAAACCATTGTTCACCTTCAGTTTATTTCATCCATGTGCGAAAATGAAATATTTTAGACAATTCTTTAGAATTTCAGTTGTGCTTCGAATAAATGAATTATTTCTCAGTCCAGATTGAGTAGAACAAGTATCAAAAGTCATAATATACAGGACCAAAGTGTTTTTTCCTTTTTCGATATAGTATACTTTTGACTTCATAATCGAAATTCTTCTGTCTTTTTTTTTTTTTTTTTGTTAAAACGGTGTGTAATTTGAGAGAGATTTGACCACTATTCCTAGCAGATGGGTATACACATCTTTCTGTTTATATGTTTTCGATATTTGGCATCATTTGAGACACGCAATTACCAGGCAGCTGTCAGTCAGGATAGGTATGTGGTACTAATAGTATTTATAAATTAAAATATTTAAGATTAAATGAATTCATATTTGTTTCACACATAGGTTATAAGTAAAGCAGAGATATATGATTTGAATTCTGTATTATATGATGTGTTTGCTTATTGCTCATATCCATTCGTTTTTGTGGATTCATCATCTGAATTTATGAATACATATTCAAATTGTTTATATTTTCTAACACACGAATATACATTTAGCCCGGTTATTAAAAACGTCGGTCTCTTATTTCTTTTAATATGAGGCTGTAGGGACATAGTCTGGCTATGTAAAAACAGTATTATCTTGAAATCTAACTTTTCTTTATCTTTTATCATATTGAGAGAGTTGCTTTTGATTCTATTATTGAAATAAGGAACTATAATTCAGGGTTGTTTAAAAATAATAGAACTTTGTACGTAAGAAAAGGTACTTCCTCATTATGTACTCAACTTCGTAAATAGAATTATTAGAGTGCATCACATGTATTGGCTTAACTTGCGAGAGAAATTCTTGTTGTAGTGCGTTGGAGTGTTTTTCATGACCGCAGTCACTAAAAATTGGTGTTAGTCTTATCCGTTTGGTAATTAAAATAAATAATAGTTGCAGCTGCTGTACAGGTTTTGAAATGTTGTTTTGAATTCCTCAGAAATGATTACATTGTCCGGGAAGTATGTGATCTTGTTCAATAATTTGAAAAAAAAAAGAACAGTGATCTTTCTTGGATTAAAAACAAGAAAAGTTATCTCAAAATTTAAATTAGGCTTTAATTATGTATCTTGACAAAATCCTTGGAATATCATAAAAGATAGTGAATAATACAACAAAAGAACGACAGTAATACGAGCCAACTTAAAGACTTTCAGGAAAGGCTAAACAATCGTGAACAATATATATTGCTATGGAATCTGTTTGTTGGAGATAATTAAGGAAGGAATGCAACAATATATCTAGAAGAATGTAAAAAAATATAAAGCAACAATTAAATGCGAGTAGATTTGAAAGTACGCAGATATAATTTGTAGTTTGTATACTGCTGATGTGAATCTATTACTTTTTATACTGAAAGTAAGAAATGTATATTTTTTTATCGATATTTCAAACTACAAACACGTCTATTAGAACAAATATGTCTACACGTTTGTATATAGACAAACTTCAACTCTAAAATGTATCTAATTTGTTTTCCCAACATATCTCAAATTGAATCAACTTAAAATTAGTTTGTTGTTACATTCTTGGAAAATTGCTTTGAATGCCTAGATTTCTGGCAGCCTTCCACATTGATATGGATGTTTGTTTTCTTAATATAATGTACATTACATCAAACTTTCTATGGCTTAAGTGGGTGTCGAATAGCTGTATTCATTTAGCGACGCGGCATAGTTTCCAATATTTAGCAATTGTCAAAAACAGTAGTCTTATTCATTGAAAATGAAAAGTGTCTTGCTAAAAACGATGAAATACTCATCCTTTCTAATATCTTTTCAGCGGGACTACATTATGATTTCCCTAGTTAATATCATTGGAAAAGGCAGTAGTATCATAGCTTCCCATTTATCTCTTTCTAAACCAAATCTCCGACCATAAAATACAGTGTGTGTACAACACTGAGATAGTCGGTAAACGATAGTTCCTCCAATAGGTTACCCCATTAGAAATGTGAATGTTGATATTAAGTAAACATTGCATTCAGTTGTGAATCAATTATATGTGAGTTCTCTCTCTCTCTCACTCTCCCTGTCCCTCTTTCTCTCTCTCATTCTCCCTGTCTCTCTCTCATTCGTGCAGTCCTTCGTCTCCCTCTCTACATAATATGAGGGGGATGCAGCGCATGTGTTTGTGCATGTGCACGCATAGTAACCGTGGTATGGCCGAACGGTTAAAAAGTTCGCTTCACAGAGACAAGGTCTCGCGTTCGATTCAACTGAGTGGAAACGTACACTAATGTTATTTTCTATTACATAATATGTAAAATTGAGGACGCAGAAATTATAAAATAGCCAGTCGGGTGTATTATACCTGTAATTCAAAAATGCAGCCGTGTCACACACTGTATCACCTGCTTCACCTTAAGAATTATGTTCAGAGTATATGTGTCTGTGACTGTTAATTAATTCTACACATATTTAATTAATCAGACAGCTGAATCCTCAACGCCAAACGTCGGAGCTCCACCAATAAGCCAATATATACGCATTATATATACTGAATATATATATATATATATATATATATACATATATATGTTTCCGCGCGCGCGCGCGTGTAAGGCGCAAGCGCGGCTGTGTGGTAAGAAGCTTGCTTCCCATCCACATGGTTCTGGGTTCACTCCCACTGCGTGGCACCTTGGGTAAATGTCTTTTACTATACCCTTGGCTCGACCAAAGCCTCGTGAATGGATTTAGTAAACGTAAACCAAAAGAAGCCCGTCGTATATATATATATATATGTATATTTAGTTATGTGTGTGACATTGTATCAGTTTGTTCCCCCACCATTGCTTGACAACTGATGACGTGTTTGCGTCTCCGTAACTTAGCGGTTTGGCAAAACTAGAATAAGTACTAGGCTTACAAAGAATAAGTATCGGGGTCGATTTCCTCAACTAAAGGCTTTTAAGTCGGTGCTTCAGTATGGCTGCAGTCAAATGACTGAAACAAGTAAAAGGATTGAAAAAAAAAAGGGATTGTGTGTGGAAATAGATGTACGACTGCTACTGTTATGTTAAGAGGTTCACTTAGATTATCTTAATCCACTCTGCAATGGGTTACAGATAACTTAGTTGCGTGTAACTTAATGCAACACAGTGATCCTAAATGCACACGGAAAACCTGTTGCAGGACACCAGGCAACCATACTGGTGAACCGCGCGTAGGAACTATAATATATCCTTCTTTCTTCCCCCTTTTGTTATCTCCCCTTTTTCTTAGCTCTCCTGCGTGAACTTTCTGTCCGCAGACGCCATGATAGATCGCGGACCAAACCATTCAATTTTTTTTCTCCGTGTATTTCTCCTTGTTTTCTCCGTATTCTTTCTGTTGAAGAGCGTAGTCCGAAACGTTAAAGACTTTCTGTATTCCCGTGTGTTAAACTAATACATCCTTTTGTTGTTTACACCACCTGTCCTCGTCTGTTATTTTTTTTGTAAATTCTCCCATATATATATATATATATATATATATATATATATATATATATATATATATATATATATATATATACGTGGGGGTACCCAAAAGAAACTGGAATTTTGCAACGTTATTTTATTCACTCAGTTTCATACGTTTATACTTTTACCGACTTCAAAGTATTTTCCATTTGAAGCAATGCACCGGTCCTGATGCGTTTGCCACTGTTTGAAGCAGTCCTGGATGCCTTTTAACGCCTCCATTGTTTTTTTTTCTTCACCACTTCCACATTTACAAAAAGTTTTTCCTATAAGGACTTTTTCATTCGAAAAAAGATGCAGACAGCAATATCGGGTGAATATGGAGGGTGGGGGTCATGTCATTTTGGGCCAAAATCTGTCTCACACTCAAGGCGGTGTGCGTAGGCGCATTGTCGTGATGAAACTATCACTCTCCACTTTGCCATAGATCGGGGTATTTTCGTCACAACGGGTCTCGCAAATGCTTCAGAACTGCCAGATAAAATGTATGGTTAACATATTGACCAAGAAGAACAAATTCTGTGTGAACAATTCCGTTCGCACCGATGAAACAAATCCGTATCGCCTTGACACTAGACTTCCCTTGACGCGCATTTGGGGTGTGGGGGGGGGGGGTGACATCGAATGCTTACATTCACTTGATTACTGCTTCGTTTCCGGGTCGTAGCCGCAGCACCAGTTTCCGTCACCAGTGATGACTTTCGAAAAAAGGTCCGGATCAACTTCCAACTGTTTTTCCAGTTCATGACATGCATTCAGTCATGACTGGTTTTGATCTTCCGTGAGAAAACTAGGGACTTATTTTGCAGCAACCCTTTTCATTCGCAGTTCCTCGCTCGAAATTTGTTGGGAGGAGCTCTAGGACACACCAGTCATATCAACACGTTCGTCAATTGTTCGGCAACGGGTCTCCAATATCGTTTCATGAATTTTTGTGATGTTATTATTCGTTCGGGATGTTGACGGTCGCCCTGAACGAAGATGGTCTTCAAGCGACAAGTGACCATTACTAAATCATGAAAACCACTCGTAAACTTGTGTATTTTGCTCATGACAACGTCCTTGTAAAGTGTTTGAGGTATAACAGCTGTTTTGGCCGCCGTTTTCCCTGGCAGAAAACAGAATTTCACGGGAACACGCTGTTCCTTCGTTTCAAGCCATCACAAAAATCGCCAAACAGGGAGGAAGCACTGCAAAGTAAAGACGTACCACATGGCAGTACGGCTTTACCACGACGCCAGTCTGTCTGAGGGTCGCATCAAGTGGATTCTAGCGGCGGAAGCCTGAACTGCAATGGGCACATTCCACAGTGAACCTTTTATATATATATATATATATATATATTGAAAAAAAAGTCGTCAGAATTTTGGAATAACTTCTTTCATTTATTTTATACATATATTAGCGCTTTCGTTCGTCTTTCGAACTTGTCAAATATAACTGTGAAAATACAGAGATCTAGGTTATTTATATAAAAACAGGTGTTTTGGGGGGTTTTGTTTATAACAGAACATTGTTTTGTTTTTGTTTTTTTTTGTTTTTTGGGGGGTGAGGCTTTGGAGACAATGGAAGATGTATAAGCAAGTAGATAGATAGATAGGCAGATAGAGAGATAGATAGATAGGCTGATAGTCAGACAGATAGAGAGATGGATGTGGTAAAAGAGAGAGAGAATATTCGCTATTTTGTCTTCCTACCTGTTAACCAGACATTCCGTTCGCACCGATGAAACAAACTAGTATCGATTTGACATTGGATTTCACTTGACGCGCTTTTTGGGTGTGTGAAAATTTATGAAAGTTTATACACCCATATTTATAGTTAAGCATTTATGAAAATTTATACAGCCATATTTATAGTTAAACAGCAAATAGGACATCGTGTTTTTCCTACATCAGCAAATGTTTGCTGTTTAAATAAAAGAACAGTTAATTCTTAGAGGGCTATGCATGATAGATTCGGTGTATGTAGCTAATGAAGCGTAACGACATAGAAACGCATGCGAACAAAGTGTTATTAATGAAGAATTAGTAATCGGGGCAAAATACATCTTAAGCTCTCTGCAGATATAGGTACACCAGGCTAGCAAGAGATTTTATGATTAGTATTTAACGCCTGATATTCCGAAGCCGACTTTGTACATCCATGGTTGCATAACCGAGTTAGTATGGTATGTTTTAATGTGTTGGGCTCGGATAACGATAGCATTCCAACGGTCTTTCACTTAGTTTTCAATTAATCGTTTAATTATACATTTAGCCTCGCTGTAGTTTTTTAGTCTAATGTTCCCGTTCTTAAAATTCGTGCTCCTGTGTCATTGTTACAAACATTAATTAATGCGACGTGTCCCAAACAGTAGATTGATGAGCTACTTGACAGAATTTAGTTTAATCACATTTACATTTCTCGTCAAATGCCATCAAAATGGACTTTGTAATTCTTCTTCCTTCCGGAGTCGATAAAATAAACAATCACTCAAGTAATGGAGTCCATCTAATGGATCATACCCTCTACCCCAAATATGCCTTATTGTACATAGGTGAGGCAGAATCCTTAGAGCATCGAACAAAATGCTTTGCGCTATTGACATTAAATCCCATTGAAGTCAACTTCACATGTCGTCCTTTCGAGGTCAAAAGTATTTTCAAGTTCTGAAAACGATTTAATCGATAAACCCTTCCCCTTAAATTGGAGACCTTATATCTAATTTAGGCACAATTATTATAGTAGAGTGGTTGATTGGGATGCCCGTTAGAGCGTCGGATAAAATACCTTACACTATCTCTTTCGGCTCTTTGTATTCTGCATTCAAACCTCACCGGGGTTAACTTTAATTTTTATGTTTTTACAATTTAGCTGGTCTTTAATTTTTAGTCTCCAGTAAGTTGTTTGAGATAGATAAAAGCCGGGACCATTAAGTCCTGCGACCGAATAAGCGGTCCCTTAAACTTGCGGTATTAGAAAATATAATTTATATTTTCAAAATTGGTACAGATAAAATATCTTGCAGTATTTAGTTACAATGCTTTCGAATCCGACCGTGGTCAGTTGTGCTTTCCATTCTCCTATGGTCGATAATTTAAAACAAACAAAAAACAGGAATATCTGTTATTCTAAATATATTAATGGCAACGATGATATTTGTATCAATTTTTTGTTTACATTTCGATTCTGTTGAATATTTTCATTTACACAGCTTTCACGCACGCAGTTTTCTTCATATATATGTTAAAACTATAAAAAGTTGTAACCAATTATATGCCCACTTACGTGTAGTTAATATCAAAGGAAATTGCTTATTGTTTGTATTTTACTGAGGAGACATTTCTAGACAAATCGTGTAATGCAGCATTTGTTGCATTCTGGCATGCAGTTTTCCAATGATGAAGAGGCTGAAAATAGTTGGGTGTGCAAATGAGCCAAATGCATGACAAAATGTGATTTGATTAAAGTATTTTTTTTTATCTAGTGTAGAACATAGCTAGAATTATGATAATCATACTGCATAATAGCTAAGTTAACGTATGTAATAATAACATTAGTTGAAAATTCAGTAATAAAAACTGAAATATATTTAAACGCATAAGCTGCATCTATAGAGCAAAAACATCAAAGTAAAATATTTTTATTATGGAGAATTTTTAACCCAAATCAAAGTAACATAATACACATATAATAATAAGTGATCATCGGAATATCGTTGTGAAATGTAAGCCTCTGGTGAATAGATGAATTTGAGCATTCGAAGTATTACGACAATCTACTACTCTTTTATTCTCCTTTATTAGTTTAGAATAACATTGACCTATTACATTCTACTAACTAAGAAATAATTGTACTTCTCAAACAACTTCCTGGAAACTCAAATTGAAAGACTAGATAAATTATGAAAATATAGTGTCAAACATTACTAGAGGACTGGATCACAAACATAGAAATTAAAATTTTATTTCTTACACAATACTTTAAATTTCTTCACTTCTGCTAAAGTTCACTCTGCGACCACGTCTTTCTAGTTTCGATCACATTCCATGCCAGCTCGGGCAAGTATCTGCTACAACCTCGGATTGAACAATATCTTGGGAATAGAATTTAACAGACGTAGAGTATCGTAGTACACACACATACACACACAAACGCAGACACACACAAACGCAGACACACACAGACGCAGGCACACACGCACACACACGCGTATATATATATATATATATATATATATATATATATATATATATATATAAGCAATGTTAATTCTCTAAATGAAGTATTAACAGTAACTGCACGATAAAGTGTAGTATATTGCCACTTAAGTGTGGCTGACCCCTAGGGGTGGATGTTACTGTTGCTTTTAGCCCCAGGGGGACATCTCCTCCAGCTGGCTTATCGACACACGACTGTGTCCTGTTTGCCAAGGGAAGTTATCCCTCTCACCTCGATCAGCAGCACGAACGCCGACGAAGGGAAATAACCCTGAAATCCGGATACGTTCGTGCTGCTGATCGAGGTGAGAGGGATAACTTCCCTTGGCAAACAGGACACAGTCGTGTGTCGATAAGCCAGCTGGAGGAGATGTCCTCCTGGGGCTAAAAGCAACAGTAACATCCACCCCTAGGGGTCAGCCACACTTAAGTGGCAATATACTACACTTTATCGTGCAGTTACTGTTAATACTTCATTTAGAGAATTAACATTGCTTGTTTTCACCTTTTCAATATCAGTGAAGAATTTCACTGGAAAAGAAGATATAAGGTTTGCCAGGTTTTTGTCTCTCTCACCAAGGTCATCAGCTGTCGAACGCCGACGAAGGGAAATAACCCTGAAATCCGGATACGTTCGTGCTGCTGATCAAGGTGAGAGGGATAACTTCCCTTGGCAAACAGGACACAGTCGTGTGTCGATAAGCCAGCTGGAGGAGATGTCCTCCTGGGGCTAAAAGCAACAGTAACATCCACCCCTAGGGGTCAGCCACACTTAAGTGGCAATATACTACACTTTATCGTGCAGTTACTGTTAATACTTCATTTAGAGAATTAACATTGCTTATTTTCACCTTTTCAATATCAGTGAAGAATTTCACTGGAAAAGAAGATATAAGGTTTGCCAGGTTTTTATCTCTCTCACCAAGGTCATCAGCTGTCGAACGCCGACGAAGGGAAATAACCCTGAAATCCGGATACGTTCGTGCTGCTGATCGAGGTGAGAGGGATAACTTCCCTTGGCAAACAGGACACAGTCGTGTGTCGATAAGCCAGCTGGAGGAGATGTCCTCCTGGGGCTAAAAGCAACAGTAACATCCACCCCTAGGGGTCAGCCACACTTAAGTGGCAATATACTACACTTTATCGTGCAGTTACTGTTAATACTTCATTTAGAGAATTAACATTGCTTGTTTTCACCTTTTCAATATCAGTGAAGAATTTCACTGGAAAAGAAGATATAAGGTTTGCCAGGTTTTTGTCTCTCTCACCAAGGTCATCAGCTGTCGAACGCCGACGAAGGGAAATAACCCTGAAATCCGGATACGTTCGTGCTGCTGATCGAGGTGAGAGGGATAACTTCCCTTGGCAAACAGGACACAGTCGTGTGTCGATAAGCCAGCTGGAGGAGATGTCCTCCTGGGGCTAAAAGCAACAGTAACATCCACCCCTAGGGGTCAGCCACACTTAAGTGGCAATATACTACACTTTATCGTGCAGTTACTGTTAATACTTCATTTAGAGAATTAACATTGCTTGTTTTCACCTTTTCAATATCAGTGAAGAATTTCACTGGAAAAGAAGATATAAGGTTTGCCAGGTTTTTGTCTCTCTCACCAAGGTTATCAGCTGTCGAACGCCGACGAAGGGAAATAACCCTGAAATCCGGATACGTTCGTGCTGCTGATCGAGGTGAGAGGGATAACTTCCCTTGGCAAACAGGACACAGTCGTGTGTCGATAAGCCAGCTGGAGGAGATGTCCTCCTGGGGCTAAAAGCAACAGTAACATCCACCCCTAGGGGTCAGCCACACTTAAGTGGCAATATACTACACTTTATATATCTATATATATATATATATATATATATATATATATATATATATATATATACATACATACATATATACATACATACATACATAGGCATATATATATATATTTATTTATTTAAGTATCAAAGATTATATATATATATATATATATATATATATACACAAACATACATACATAATAGGTATATATATATATTATATATATACATCTCTGTCGCCCAATTTCTCTCTCTCCCATCCTCTCACCTTCTCTCTCACTCTCTCCCTTCTCTCTATTTCTCTCTCTCTCTCTCTCTCTCTCTCTCTCTCTCTCTCTCTCTCTCTCTCTCTCTCTGAATATTATTACTTAATAACAAATACAGATCGATAAAATGTAGTCGACTGAAATAGTAACCGGGATCGATACGGTCGACTAAATGTGTAAAGGCAGTACGAAGTCAACTGACTGGATGCACCAAAACAAATAGCATGACCTAATGTTCACGGTAATTGACCTATGACAGTTTAAATGTGAAACCGGTGAACTGATGAAAAAAAAGAGAAAAAGTACCTCTGCACAAGTGGTTTTCTTTTCTGTGTTTGAAGCTCCTCATTTCGCCAGAGTTGAATTTAACAAAGCAGCTAGCACATAAACATTGCACTTTAGACTCTTACTGATAAATCATTATGCAGAAGACTACGTTCGAAACAGGCTGCCAATATCTTCTGTTATATAACACTTTAACATATTGTTTTACTTAGGTGCAATGCTCTGTTTACATAGTGGATTCGGAAACGTTCATGTTTTACCCAAAATAAAATCGAAGTTGATTGTTCAATTCTTAGCATCAAAACTGTCATCGCTACTGAAATTTAGTCAGATGACCTGATATTCCAAAGTAGCATTTTATTCAAAATATTACTTTTTAATTCAAGAAGTGGATCTAGTTCAAAACGGGGGCGCCAGTATTTTCTTAACGAAACACTTTGAAACTTGGGACACTGGTAGAATGTGTCATATAAAACATCTTTTTCTCTTAGTCTTCTTCTGAAAATTTATTATATTGCAACATATTTCATGTTAAAGTTGTCGTATTTCTGTAATTTCAACCAATGACTGACGTCCATTCAGCCGAATACAGTAAGTGCTGACTACGTAAACAAACGATTGTCAAACGATTCTGGCGGTGATAAAATGATTTCCTTGTCAAAAAATGGCTGAAGCATATTGGCAGTAGCTAATAAACCTTTCTATTATAGGCACAAGGCCTGGTTTTTGAGGGAAGGGTTAGGGTTAGGGCGAATGTTGTACACATACAGTTCAGGCAGATGTTAACAAAATTATATTAAAAAATAAAACGAAGGAAAACGAACACACGTGTGTTGCCTCTCTGCAAAATGTCAGAAGTAATGAAGATTAAATACGCTTTACACCGCTTAAACTGCCAAAGGAGTAACTGTAAACAGCTGAATACTTGTCAGTGATTGGTTGAAATTATCGAAATAAGACAATTTTTTACATGAAATAACTTCGAATACAAAAATATTTTTCTGTTCTATAACACAAAATAGATAAGTATACGAAGTTTGAAAGTCTTTCGGTACCAAAAACACTACATAAAACATAAATGAAAACTGGTGCCCCCGTTTTGAACTAGATCCCAAGAAGTTAATAATAATAATAATAATGATAATGATGATGGTGATGATGAGGATGATGATGATGATGATGATGATGATGATAATAATAATGATTATAATAATAATAATAATAATAATAATAATAATAATAATAATAATAATAATAATAATAAGATTTTGACATCTATTCTAGTGGAGAAAACATATACGTTTATGGAAGAGAATAACCTCTTTCCCACTGAACAAAAAGGATGCAGACGAGGCTCATACGGATGCAAAGATCAGCTCTTAATTAATCGCATGATCCTTGAGAACTGCCATAACAAGCGCAGAAATCTCAGCTCTTCATGGATTGATTATAAAAAAGCCTTTGACAGCATACCACATTCGTGGATTCTGAAATCGATGGACATTTTCAAAATTTCTCCTGTGATTTCAGATTTTTTAAAGTATATGTCCCTATGGAACACGAAGCTGCAATTATATCATTCTAATGGAGTATTGCACTCAAACAATATTAGCATAAACTGTGGCATTTTCCAGGGTGACTCGCTCTCACCACTAATTTTCTGCATAGCACTGATACCACTCTCAAGTGAACTGAATAGAACAGGGTATGGCTATAAAATTGACAACAAGAAAATAAGCCATCTATTTTATATGGACGATTTAAAGCTATATGGAAAAGATGATGAAGAGCTTCAGGGACTATTACATACTGTGAAAGGATTCAGTGATGATATCGGGATGGAGTTTGGCCTTGAAAAGTGTGCCACAGCCACTTTTAAGAAAGGGAAACTAGTAAAGTCATGTTCAATAGAATTAGATGTCGAAAAAGTAATAAAAGAACTTGAGCAAGAACAAACATATAAATACCTAGGAATAAATGAAGGCTCTGGTAGCCAGCATGCAAGCATGAAAGAGAAGGTTAGGAAGGAATGTTATAGAAGAGTTCGAGCAGTTCTGAAGTCTGAGCTGAATGCTTATAATAAGGTGTTAGCCATAAATTCCTTAGCAGTCCCAGTTGTTCTTTATAGCTTCAATGTGCTTAACTGGAATACCAGTGAAATAGTCAGAATTGATAGAAAAATCTGCAAGCTACTGACTTGTAATAAGATGCACCATCCAAAGGCAGACGTGGATCGTCTTTACCTCCCCAGAGCTCAGGGAGGTCGAGGCTTGATCCAGCTTGAACTTACGTACAAAACCACCACAATCGGACTGGCCAAATACCTTGAAAAAACCAACGATTGGATGCTGAAACTTGTTGAAAAACATGAAAGACCGAAAAGACTTCACTCTATTCTGAAAGAGAGCAAAAAATTCGCTACCGAACTCTTAGATACCCACCAGCTTGATCAGGTCGAAGGAAATGCGCCAATTGCTGCTGCAAAGAAAATAAAATTAATTGCAAAGACAAAAGCACATGAAAAATTAGCTAGCAGATGGGAACAGAAACCTCTGCATGGCAAGTATGTGGCTCGTAGCAAACAAGCTGATGTCGACCAGAAACGCACGCATCAGTGGTTACGAAGTTCAGGGCTAAAAGCAGAGAGTGAAGGTTTCATATTGGCTGCTCAAGACCAAAGCTTATTAACCCGGAACTACCAAGCCAATGTGATAAAAAATGGAGCTGACCCAAAATGCCGATTTTGTAACGATGCGATTGAAACTATAGACCACCTAATCTCAGGGTGTAGAGTGTTAGCACCTGTAGAATATAAAGCAAGACATGACAGAGTTGGCCAGTATTTACACTGGACAATATGTCAGCATTATAAAATCAAAAGCGCTGACAAATGGTATAAACACCATCCTGAAGCTGTGACTGAGGGAGAAAATGTATCGATTCTCTGGGACTCCCCCGTACATACCGACAAGACTATAAAAGCTAATAAACCGGATATTATCATAAAAGATCAGACAAAGAAGACGTGTTTATTAATTGACATGAGTATTCCCTGTGATCATAATATAGCGGCGAAAGAATTTGACAAGATCAGTAAATATAAAGACTTGCTAATAGAAATTGAAAAAATGTGGCACCTCAAGGCGACTACCATACCAGTGAGTGTAGGATCTCTAGGAATGATTAAAAAAGGTACTGAAATCTATTTGAAAATGATACCAGGCTTACCATCTCTACAGGAGGTGCAAAACATCGTGCTAACTGGAACGACTCATGTACTAAGAAGAGCATTATCGCTGTGAAAACAACATCCATTCATGATTTTTTTCTTTCTTTTCTTCTTAAATACATGTTTTACCTATGAATTTGCGTGTGTAAATTGGGAATGCATACAACGTTTCTCTGCGCTAGGTGTACGGAAAGCACTCGGCGAGAAATGGGAAATAATTTGAAGAAAGAAGAAAAAAAAACATAATAATAATAATAATAATAATAATAATAATAATGGTTGTAATTTTGCCACAAGGGCAGCAATTTTTTTGGTGAGCGGATGAGTCGATTACATTGTATCTAGTGTTCAGCTTGTACTTGTTTTATCGACCCCGAAAGGATGAAAGGTAGGGTCGACCTCGGTGGAATTTGAATTCAGGTAGTAACGACGGGCGAAATACCACTGAGCATTTCGTCCATAATATAATAATAATAATAATAATAATAATAATAATAATAACAATAATAATAATCCTTTCTACTGGAAGCACGGGGACTCAATTTTTGGTGAAGGGATTAAGTCGATTCAACTGGTATTTATTTTATCGACCCCGAAGGATGAAAGACAAAGTCGACCTCGGCGGAATTTGAACTCAGAACGTAAAGGCGGGCGAAATACCGCTATACAATTTGCTCAGCGTGCTAACGATTCTGCCAGTTCGCCACCGTAATAATAATAATAATAATAATAATAATAATAATAATAATAATAATAATAATAATAATAATAATAATAATAATAATAATAATAATAATAATAATAATAATAATAATAATAATAATAATAATAATAATAATACTGCACACATTCTACGCAAAACACTTTCAATACAGTAAACATAAGAGCACCACAGCAAACCACAGCACATACCCAAGGCGCACAGAGCTGCGCTCGGTAGTGAAGTGAAAGCACGTTATAAAAATAAAACTACTGAATAATAATAATAATAACATGTTAAATTGTCTTTCTTGACCTTGATGATTTAGTTTGAGGTCAGTTGTAGAAGAAGGTGGTTGAAAGGTCTACATTACTTATAATCACGATAGTCGAAAGGTTTAGAAAATTATTTCTATCAACTGCTCTTTCCACCATTAATTAGTCACCATGAACAATGATAGAAGCTTCTCTCTATTTTTGGTTATTGTTGCAAGACTACTTCCTGCTGAAGGAAACTCATTATACTTTGTTCTACCATTCAGGAAATTGAAACCTCCTTATAGCGCGCTATAAACATTCTGTTATCGATGTTCTTGTCAAACTTTTAGCAAAACAAAGAGACTTTCTGGGTAAAATTACTTAACGAGATCACAAGCAGAGACTCCATTCATAGCACTGTCCATAAAAAAACTTAAAAACATACTTCTAAATTAATATTATTATGCCCATATACAACGCGGCAAGTGGGAATAATCGTCAACACGTGGGACAAAATGCCTAGCAACATTTGTTCACGCTCCTAACGTTGTAAGTTCAGTTTCTGTTCAGGTCAACATTTTTCTTTCATTCTTTCGGGGTCGACAAAATAATGCACTTGTCAAGTACTGGCTTTGATGTAATCGACTAACCACTTTCCCCTAAAACAGCTGGCGCTGTTCCAAAATTTGAAGCATTTATTTCAGTAGTCCTATTTTATTGTACTCTTTCATAATACAATCGAGTGCAGCTTAGCATATGCAGAATTTATTATTATTATTTAGTTAGTTGAAAGTCCTTATATAATTTGTGCAATGACCTATAAATGTCATATATTCTATACGTTATGAAATTCTAGGGTTTTGATTGTTGATTTGTCTGCATCTTTTTCTTTAGATATTCGCAACTCATCTAATATAATGAATGCTTTTGTTTTCAATCTTCGCTTTTTATTTATCTCCTTTTCGAGATTTTATAAAGAAATAGCTTTTTCATTCACTCAGAGATATAGATCCATTTGTTACGACTGATATTTCGATCATGAGGTATTTCCTGTCCTGATCATCCTCGATAACAATATTCGTTCTATTTTTCTTTATCTCTGTGGATTATCATTTTCTAAGAATGTCGCTACTTCGTCATTCTTTGAGACATTTTCTTGCATATATTTATATAATCTTTTCTGACTTCATATCATAATAGCAGCATAAATGCCATCGCAAGAATGCTCCTATATTCTTATACGTATATATGTGCTTTTTCTTAACACTAGCAACCACAGAAAATTAATTGCTTCTTTCCGATCTCCACTTGCTCTCTTCTTAATGTATTCACGCCTGTAGTAGTTTCTAAGAAGAATGCGTTAACTGTGTCGCAGTCAAAACTCCTGTTCTTGATTTGATTCCAGCACTTCTCATGTACTAAGATGTTACATTATTCCCATCTCCTTGTTGGCCAAGCAAATGCTTTTCATGACACCAATTTAACATGACATACAACCCAATTTTCAGCTTAGGTTTTAATGTTTTTATTATTTTTCTTCTTGTGTCTCGCTTCCTTCACAATTTTCTGCTACTCCAGATAATGTTTAAAATTAGATGAATTCGTTGAAGATAAAAATCAGGTTTTTTCTTATGTTTCGTTTTGAACATGTTTTGTCGGTAGTTGTACTACTGTTATATTATATTTTTATCTGTGTACAGTAAACATCTTATAATATTTTTCTGCTTACAGGAAAATCTTTTCCATTGTAAATATAATATTTTGTTATATTTTACATTGTGTTTTTTTTTAAATATTGTCATTATTTTTCTTCTTAATCTTAATAATTTTGCTAATTCACTTTGCGCCTCTTTAAGAATGTTATAACTATAACATAATAGTGGAACAGTTTCGTATTGATGTATAATACCAGGAGCGGAGCTCGCATTCTTTGGTCCTGTTTTAAACATCAATTTAATGAGTCTATAGCATACCTTCATGATATTTCTGTTCATTTATATATGTTGTGCTTTGTCTAGTTCATGGTTTTCTCATTATTTTAAGGCCTATGCCTAATTCATGAGTCTGTTTCTTTAATTAACACAGTATTAGTGTTTCAGTAAATTCTCCTCTCTTCAAGATTGCCAAGACGTATATTGCTAATCCTCTTGTAAATCTCTATACTATATGAAGCAATGTTTCTAGTTGCTTCCCCTTTGAAGTATATAACTTTGAGGTCATTCATGTACAGTAAACGGCTGACCGTTTTTCCATAGCATTTGTTTTCCATAGCATTTGTTTAATTCCAAACCATTATTATTACCATTATCAAGGCGATGAGTTGGCCGAATTGTTAACATACTGAATAAAATGCTTAACGATATTTTGTCAATTTTCATGTTATGAGTTCAAATTCCGCCGAGGATGCATTTCATCCTTTCGGGATCGATAAAATAAGTACCAGTTGAACACTGGGGTCGATGTAATCGACTTAACCCCTGCCCCGAAGTTGCTAACCTTGTGCTAAAATATTGTATGATGAGGAAGACTGAAAAGGTTGAAAGCATTTTGTTTATTGGTTTAAGTAGTAATACCGTTTTCCTCTTAGGTTTTCTTACTGGTCCATGAGCTTCATCATTCTCTGCATGGGTGCATTGGCATATACCAGAGCATATCTGCGTTATAATTTTTTGAACTCTCTTCTAGTGTAGTTTTTATTTATTTTTTGTTTGTTTCTTTGTTTATTTATTTATTTACTTTTTGTGGTTGCACTTCAAAATGCTGTCATAACTTACATTGTTTATTAGCTGCAATTATGTCTTGTCGGTATGTTGGTAAACACTGGGCAACCAGAGACAATGCAGTTGATTATTTCCTTCAAACTTTTATGTATTTTCTAGTTAATTGACATGTTTGCAGTTAATATATTCTGCTTTATGATACTTTGATTTGTTTCTAGTGAGATGGTTTTGATCCTGTCTCACGCTGAAGTGCCTCCTGCTTCAGTTTTAAAACCTACGCTTCTCATCCAGTACTGCGTTTGTCTCTATCTATTACCACACTGTTTCTTTCTCCAGCTGTTAACCACGAAGAGCTTTACATGTTACTGTTTTATCATGGCATTCCATAGCACTATTTGTTCTTTCTCTTTCTTCATAAGTATCTTTCTTTCAGTACGTTTTGTATTTGTTTGCTTTAGAGGATAGAAGGCATTTTGTTTTGTTTAGATTTTATAGACACTTGCGTCGGCATTCGGTTATATTTTACAAGGTATTTTTCTACATCTACAAGTGTATATTTATAAAAATATAAAAGTTTTCT